>NC_056733.1:206430443-206672943 GCF_019279795.1 Protopterus annectens
TAACTGCTCATAAACATTTAAACCTCAAGCCATACACCCATCCAGCTGCCCAAATTAAATTGAGCCAAGGCCCCACAGTATTGTTTTTCATTTTCCAAAACCCCCCAAAATACAGATATTCTTCCAGTATAATCCATCTTCAAAGTCTAATCACATCTCTCTCAGTAACAGCATTTTGAGACATTGCAAAAAAAAAAAAAAACAGCATCCTCATGCAATAAGCCACAGCCTCACACTTGAGCTTTTGCTACATGGGTTTATAGGCTGCTAACTGCAAAAATGTCTTTCCTTACTCCATTTTAAATGATTGAAGCACCTTGGATTAAATGTATGCAATCTCCATTCTCAGCTGCAAATTGTACATCAGCTGATGTCATCATACTAAGTGAACTTAGTTACCAAAGTCTGCTCTACATACCAACACTTTTTTTTTTTTGTATTTCACCACTTCCAAACATAAATTCAGTACTTCTCTGTTTTTAAAAACTTTTAGTCTGGTAGTGAGCGCAAAGGACTAAGGTTCTGAACTGTTAATGAGCTGCATCCGGTACACCACAGAACAGGGTTTGATTCCTTACACCATTTGCTTACTGTGCTATTCTGAAAAAGTCACTTAACCAGACGTAGGTCCTAGGTTGCCCCTGAAAAGGGGCACTCATGTCCTCTGAGCTTACCTGGTTAATAATACGGATAAAATAAGAAAATAATTCCTCAAATACTTCCAAGTCTTACAGTTGTTGTTGGTCTTTCGGCTTTTCCAGGTTAGGGGTCGCCACAGCGGAACTCTGGTCCTCTAATGATTGGCAGTAGGTTTTCACGAACGCCGAGGTGCCAGCTCGACGTTCAACCTTCAATAAAGGCACGCCCATTTATGCATGTCTTTCGAACGCCTATCCAACCGTGGGGAGGACATGCAAACTTCACACAGAAAGCACTCCCCGCACTCCATCCGAGAATCTAACGGAAGAACCTCTTGCTATGAGGCAACAAGGCTACCGCTGCACCACCGCGGATTACTTCCAAGTCTTATAGTGTTGCTGTTGTATCTTTCGGCTTTTCCCGGTTAGGGGTCGCCACAGCGCAACTCCGGTCCGCTAATGATTGGCAGTAGATTTTTACGTACCGAGTTGCCAGCTCTGATGCACAACCTTCAACGAAGGTACGCCCATTCACGCATGTCTCCACACAGAAGACGCTTTAGCTGAGAATCTAACAGGACAACGTCTTACTGTGAGGCGACAACGCTACCGCAGCACCACCACCGCAGCAGTACTTCCAAGTCTTACAGTGATTTGGACAAAACAATAAATCATTACTCACAGAGCAAGCAGGGAATATCTGGTCATCTTTGCATCAAAGTCCACATGTTTTTCTGTTTGTATTTATTCTTAGTATTACATTCACAAATCTGCTAACTCCCTAGTGTGATGTGTCCCAAGAAAAATCTTTCAAACTGATCCAGATTTGATAACCTGCTGGGTGGGCTGGTCCTTGGACTCCTATCGGCCATAACCCAAGCACATGGCAACATATAAAGCATAACATTAACAGTTTACAGTTAGTATTAGAGTAAAGTACCGAGTAATGCACTCGGTTTAGTTTCATTCTACTATATATTATTGTGAGACAGAGTACAACCAATGTCAATTGTTTACACATTACCAATTTAGCTTCGGCAGGGGGTCTCAGAATGAACAAATAATTTCACCTACACAGCAAAACTCAAGTCAACAATGTGAAGGCAAAATTTAGATAAAGACATTATGAATCAGGCATTGTTTTAGAGAGCAAGATGAACTATTAAAACTATAAACAGAATAGAATGACAAAGATTTTCTGAGCAGCTCATGTTTTCCAATGCTGTGACTTTTCTACTAAGAACTCCAGGAAATAAATTGCTTCTCAAGGGTAAACTAGGCACACACCCTAGCATAGTGAGGGCATCTCTAATTCAGGAAAATCTCAAAGTACATGCACTGTTCCATCACACCAAGATGAGTTGCCGGTTTAGGAGCTTTGTGAAGACCCCAGTACAGATACATAATATGTTAGAGAGATTACATCTCAGCCTGTCAAGTGATTCCAAAGAATGAGATGAAAACTAATGCTGGGGCTATGGATAAAGAGTCTCTCGTTCCAACTTCTACCTCTGCTACCCTTAAGAGAGGACAAGCATTTAGAAAAACAAATGGATGAATTAATAAATCAATATAACAGCCTATGTAAATTCTTGGTGGATCTTGAAACACCAAGCTGCTTCAAAGCATAAAAATATTTACTTACATCTGGTAGGGAATGAGGTAAATTAATCCGAACTGGAGTTTAGCGGACTCGAAAATTTTTATTAAAGTTTTATTTTGGCATTGTTTATTTTGTTTTTGGATTTTTCTTTTTTCCTCTCAGGACTTAGTCTTAACCTTGGAATTTTTGCTGACTCGAATAAAACCATCTCTACCAGACAATTTTCCAGCCTGCAACTGGAAATGCTTGTATACAAGGAGATTTATTCACATCTTCCCTTCAGAGAATTGGTCCTCACTATAATCTTTATGCGAGTCAATTCTGAAAATGGGATGAGTATTAGCACATTAAAACTTTTGCCAAATGTAAAAAGCATAAATCATTGAATTAATCTTATCAGCTTGTCAGGTTTGCTATAACATAGTTCAAATTCAACATTTTTTCCATCATTCCTTTTCAAATTTGCATTTTCTCTGAGGCGAAATAATTTAGTCTTGCATTCTTGGATCCTATTCATTCAAATGGTGCCTTTTAAATCTGGAGTTATACTGAAGGCTGTCAAAATGTCTAGCCCTGACAGTGTAGACCTGCTATTTCTTGAGCTGATCTAGCATGATACAGGAAGAAATTACAAGTGACAACTGATATTTCTGTGAAGCATATAAAATGGCACTCCTGCATGGAAATCTTATGCCTTTGAGGGAAACTGCACCCCATCCCCACACAAAGAAAGAAGTACTGAAATGTCACTTTTTTTTACCAGGACAGTCCATTAGGACCCTGTTAAGAGGACATTGTAATAAAAATAGTATAAAATTAACAAACACAATTATACTGTTCTAACAGGTACACAAATGAATGTTACTGCTCTAACAGGTATACGAACGAATGTTGCTGTCAGACAGGAATTATTTACAAAATTAGAGTCAGACAAAACAAAAGGAAATGTATATGTATGCACACACACACACACACACACACACACACACACACACACACGCTCATACACACACCATGTGTGCATGCATGGGTAGGTATATATTTGTGTATACATTTTGTAAGTGTGTAAGTGTGTAAGTGTGTGTGTAAACACATGTGGAACCTAGAAGGCATGTCAATGCAAGGACCATTATAACCTTAACAATGCTCACCCTCACATGGCACCTCCTGCATCCTGGAGGATGACACACAGGTCTTTATTTGTGGCAAGTCATCCAGTATCAAAGTTCACCTTACAAATAGAGGTATGCATTGGGAAAATCTCATACTACCGTATCCATTTTTTGTTGGCAAGATTCAATTCCTTACTAAGGGTATTTGTGGTACTGTCAGTTTTATGAAGGTAAAGAAGGCCAAAAAGATATTTTTTCTCCATGGTCCTAAATGCTAAAAATATATCATCATGGAGGAGTCTATCACAACACAGAGTATACCGATAGGGACTCAACTCTGCTTTGGTAGCTAAGGGTCTTCAGGCCTATCGTTTTTAGTTAGGAGACTATGGGATCTTTCAAGATGTGCCACAGAAGGCAGTGTAACTGGTCCGACAAGAGATCTCTTGAGTGGAGACGGATGACAATTTCTCTTGATCTAGATAACATTCTTATAGATAATTAGCTAAACCAAAACCAAAAAGAAGGGATTTTCTGCTGTCAAAGGACAAAGAACTGTCAGTAAAAGTACCAAGCTATCAGATGTCAATCTGTATAGGTGCGTAGCTTGCACTTGCAGAACAGCTCTGTTCTCCAATTTATCATGTATTTATTTGGTTTTAGCCACTTATCTGTAAAGTCTAGATCAAGCTGCAATGAAGTGGTATCAAAAGTTGAGCAGGCGATAATGCACAAGTCACATTCAAGAATGAAGATAACCAGTACTGCCTATGTCACTACCAAAGCCAATATAACAATTGCAAATCTTTTTTCAATCTACTTAAAAGTTAACAGAACATGCATTTTATGAACATTAAGTAGTATGAAACTCTAATATCTGTCATTACAGAGACTGTAAGCCTCAGTTTACCAGAAAAAACAAAAATTTCACGTGGGACAGGGCACAAATCAAGACCACTCTGCAAAAAAAAAATCACACAGCCATAGAAATGTTTTATGTTAGGATTTCAAGTAAAGGATCATTTAACATTGGCTACTGACTTTTTTTTAACTTGTTTGCTGGAGTTTTATCTGACATGACTTCTCATAAAATATTGTTTGTGGTAAGGCTTAGGATGTTACATCAACAGTAAGCTGTCAAACTAGTCTAATCCCATAACATGGAAACACACTAGTGTGGTCTAGTGTTCTCCATTATCTCCACTGAGCAAATGCCCACCCATCTAGCTTGCAATCATCAGTAAAGTGAAAAATCCACAGGTCTGGATAATTTGGTTGAAAGTCGGAGAAACAGATACTAAACAGAAGGGCTTCTGGCACAGAGCCCTGAGGAATACCACTGGTCATCTTTATACTTTCTAAGGTAGCTGCCACTTTAATATTCTCTGTTCAGTCTGCCAACTAGTTTTGCCATCAACATCAGAATACAAGGGTTTCCATCTATCCCCATTCATCCTTAACCTCTTTTCCTATTTTGCACATGGGGTTGGGTGTCACTTCAGCAGGATCATTCAACTCGAGCCAAGGTTTACACCACCAGGTGGCTAGACCTGCTGCAGTAGTTCATTTGTACCACTCACTCGCATACACACACACACTCACCCACGGCCAATTTAGACAGTGTCCAATCCACCTACTGCATGTCTTTGGAATGTGGGAGGAAACAGGAGCACCCGGAGGAAACCCACTGCAGAGAGGACATGCAGACTCCACACAGAAGGCACCCCAGCAGAGAATCAAACCAGAGAACCTCTTGCTGTGAGGCAACAATGCTAACTGTTGCACCACCCCGGCCACCCAAGGCCTAATATTCAACCCAAACCCTTCTCCCAATAACTCACCACTTGAAACTGCAATACAGTTAGAGTCTTCTTTTATAGATAGTACAGCATCGCTAACCAAGGATTCCTCAACATCTAATCCCAACCCTGCCCAACAGCCACATATCACCACATCCACTTGTACCTTCAAACCCGTGCCCACATCCTATATAAAACTACTCAAACTTAAACAGTGTTCTTCAGCTCAGACCTTCCAAGCGAGTACCTAAAATGCAGCCAGTAGCACTGCCTACCCTGTCTTAATCCATATAAATAGGTCAATCCGGGAATCCCACATTCAATCTCTCTGGAAAAGTCACCCATTATCACTCTGCACAAAGGAGGAAATTCAACAGACATTAATAACTTTAGACCTACAGCAATCTTTTCTCCCCTCGCCAAAATACTTAAAATGTATTCAAAAAACATTGCTAGACTATCTACTGCAGAAAGAAATCCTATCACCTACACAACAGGACTTCCGTCCTCCTTCCCTCCCAAAAGTACTAGCACTGCCCTTCTAACCTATATAGATACTGTCAATAAAGCTACAGATAATGGCAAACTAGTCTCTTCCTTATTTCTAGACTTGTCTAAAGCCTTCGACACAGTTTGTCACAGCAAACTACTTCAAATGTCCTCACTAGGTCTCTCTCAGCTCACCCTTCTATGGTTTAAAAGCCACTTGTCCAATAGGTATCAGTCAGTAAAATGGCACTTAACACTTTCTCCTTGCCTCCCAGTATTCACCAGTGTACCACAATGCTCTATCCTTGGTCCCCTCCCTCTAGCATTTTCACCAACACCCTCTATACTTCCACATAACAGGCCACCATAATACAATATGCAGATGATTCCACTCTCGTTTGCACATATGACAACATGATACACCTCAAAAAAAAAATACTCAGGAAGCTTTAACAGCCACTGAAACAGGTTTTTGTAGCTCACAGCTCATGCTCAACCCAAAGACCAAACTACTACTTTTCCCCAAATCCCTCTCTTCAAGAAAAAAAACTGTAAATCCTCTCTCGCTAGTGCAACCACTAAAGTCACTTTTCATAGCAAACTATTAGGAGTGATAATGGATGACAATCTAACATTTGAACTGCATATACAAAATTCCATAAGAAAAAAATCAAAAACTAGGGATGCTTTAAAAAGCCAAAAACTCTCACTGACAAAACTAAAACTACACTTGCTACCACTTATTTCCTCCCCACTCTTCTTTATGGTGCTCCCATCCTTACTAGCCTCCTTAAAACTGCAACACTGCTATAACAAAGTTGCTAAATTTACAGCACATACCCCTTTCAGAACCAATCTATGTATGTAAGTGGCTAGCACTGTCACATCAACTAATGCATACACAACTTTACTAACTATAAAATTATCCAGCATCCATCTGCTTGCTCAACACTAAAAAACATTCTACACAACTATGTCCCCATTCGATTATTGCGATCCAGTGAACAAAACCTCCTGTCAGTCTACAAACCTAGCAAATCTGCTGGGCATTGTCTGTACTCTTACAAGGTTGTTAGGGCCTGGAACTCCTCACCTTTATCCATCGGGTCTACACCCACCCTCCCATCTTTCAAAACCACTCTGAAAGACTTCCTAGCTAAATTCTGGTTCTGTTCTTGTTCAAAACCAGGATAAACTATACCTCTAAATGTGAACAAATACCTTTTCATTCCTTATACCTCCTTGCTCTTCCTTCTTCGCTTACTTTCTTACTGCTATCCAATTCTCTTCCCTGACTTTCTCTCTAAATATATCATAAGCCTGTTTTCCCTCACTTCATATTGCAATTTCTATTTGTATTAGACTAACTTACTTTTTCTCGACAAACTGTGTAAAATTTCTCTAAATATTAAATGATTGCCAAACACCTGATTCTTAACCAATGCATTTATGTCTAATTTGTTATAAGTATTTAAACTGCAAATGTTTTTTTTTATTTATTTATTTTTTTAAAACAAGTTTATTAGTTTTAACATACAAAATAAATATTATGACAATCTTATGCAAGCAGTTAACATATAAACAATTATAACATTTATTAAAACAACTAAGACATTCACTCTAAATTAAATCAATTAATTAAACTGTAACATCTTATTACTAAAACTAAGACTGTTTTAACAGGTTTTGTAAGGTATCCCATATATTATAATGGATCTAGTTTACATAACCGACACTGCAAAACACCTACACCACATAATCGACAAACCATAAGAACGAAACCTCACATGCCTGACAAACAAATAACCGACGTTCCACAAACACGAAACCTCATACGCTGCACACACCACAATAACAACAATCAACTAACAAAACACATCCCCTGTCCAAAAACCACACACACATACAACACAAGCACAGCAAAATCCTCACAAACCCACACTAAACCTCACATACACAACTATCTACAACCCTAACCCAAACCCTTACCCTAAGGTCCGTCACTATCGCACACTCAGCCAACCCGTGCCCTAACCTTAACTCACTTAACCCGCCCCTAACCCAAAAAATACTACTACCGCACACTTACCTAACATGGGCCCTAACCCTAACTCACTTAACCCGCCCCTAACCCAAACACTATCACTACCGCACATTCACATAACCCGTGCCCTAACCCTAACTCACTTAACCCACCCCTAACCCAAACACTATCACTACTGCAAATTTACCTAACCCGCGCACTGACCCTAAATCACTAAACCCACCCCTATCCCCACAGACAGTCAATATCCACACTTACCTTACTCGCACCCTAACGTCCGTCACCACCGCATACTTACACAGCCTTTTTCCAAGTCACTATCCTCGGTGTCGGTGTTTTAATCCGTAGCGTCGGTCTTCCGGATTGTCGATCTTCTGGCGCTCGCAATTCGTTGTCGGTGAAAGCAGCTGTCGGTTATGTAAACTAGAACCATTATAATAAGATGTTTTCATAATGGTTCTTGACTTTGTCATTAGTTCAATATGACACACTTCAATCATAACATTTTTAAATTCATTAAATGAAGGAGTATCTGAAATCCAGTTTCTGGTTATTATTTTTCTAGCCACTGCTAGAATTGACCATAGTAAAGGAAGTTTAACTTTAACACATTTAGGAACAGGGGTGTTAAATAATATAAGTGACTTAGAGACTATGAAATTATCTGTAAAAAGAGCCTGCAAAAAATCATTGGATTAACATCCAATATTCCTTCAGTTTTATACAATCGTAAAACATGTGCCCAATCAGCATTTATTTCTACAGTACATCTCTTACATATGTTATCTTTTTTGTTAATTTTTTTCATCATTAGGGGTGTATAGAAAGATCTATGTAAAAATTTCCAGGTATAAAGTCTCCAATTAATAGAAGTAGTAGTTTTATAAGCAGATTCCAATATATATTGTTTATCTTGTTGTTTTGGTAATTCACCATCAATGGAATTGAAATAATTCCAGTAATTATCTGAACTATAATAGGTTTCATCTCTAATAATTTTATGCAGGAGTGAGAGCTTACCTTTATCAGAAACCCTTTGTTGTAAATTTAGTATCAAGTAGTCAATCAGTATTGGAACAGATTCTTTAACTGTTAAAGACATTAAGTCAAGTTTGTTAGCAAGATGTCTAAAAGTCTGAATCTCTAACCAACATGTTTCTCTCAAATCAAATTCTTGCTTTAAGAAGTCTAATTTTTTTACTTTATTGTCTGACAGCATCGGATACCAATACTTTAAATTATTCTCTGTGACTAGAAGAGTTCTTTCAGAGGTGGATGATAAAAGAATACCTTGTGTATATATTATGGGAAATAAGATAAAATTCCATTCCTTATACTTAGGATGCGTATATATAAAATTACGATATCTAATAATAATATTTAATGGGTAACTAGTTATATATTTTGGTGTAATAGATGAGGTACAAAACTCTTTAAGTAACCATAACATGGGATTGTTTATAACAGTATTTTTGTGTGTTAACGATATTTTTGTGAAGTGCATGCTAATTAATTGCCAATATTCCTTCCATTTTGCAACATATGACTGATCTATTAGTAATGTTATAACTTTTATAGTAGAAGAGACAGCGTATAAATCAAAGTCTGGAAATGCTATACCCCCTTGGGACCAACTATTAGTATGTTTCTTTAATGCAATCCTAGGTCTATTAGGTGCCCATAAGAAATTTAACATTTGTGAATTTAATTTCTTAACAATTATTTTTGTAGGTGGGAGTATTATTGATTGTATTATGTATAATATCTTCGGGAATATTATCATTTTAATAATTGTGAGTCTTTCTTCCATGGTAAAAAGCATATTGTTCCAGCTATTGAAATGAGTTTGTATATTATGAAGACAATTACTATAATGATGATGTATAACGGATTTAATATCTTTAGTTAATATTATGCCTAAATAAGTTATTTGACCTGAATTGGGTATGTATTTAAGAAAATCACTAGTGAGAATATTTTCCCTGTGTATATTGGTAATATTTTAGTTTTTTCTTCATTAAATATCAAACCTGAAATATTCTTGAAATCTGTCATCTTATCAAATAATGACTGCATAGAAGAATTTGTCCCTGTTGATGTAATTAAAACATCATCTGCAAAAAGTTGGATTTTAGATATTGTATTTTCATCTATACCAAATCCATCTATATCATTGCTGTTCCTAATCAAATTAGCCCAAGGCTCCATTATTAAAGTAAATAATAATGGTGAAAGTGGACACCCTTGTTTTGTGCCTTTTAATATGGGTATCTTTTGTGAGACATATGTTCCAATTTTAATGTATGCCAACGCTCCTTTATATAAATGTTCAATTAAATTCACAAATGTATTAGAGAAATTTGTACACTTCAATAAGATAAACAGATAGTCCCAACTTACTGAGTCAAATGCTGAACTTATATCAAGGCTGATGAGTGTCAAATCTTTCTTTTTTCTGTTTGCATAATCAGAGTTAAAGTTCTCCTTATATTATCAAAAGTATTTCTATTTGTAATAAAGCCTGTCTGATCTATATCTATTATACTTGGAATGATTGTCTTTAATCTGTCAGCAAATATATTCATGAACATTTTGTAGTCAACATTAAGTAGTGAAATGAGTCTGTATGATGTGCATCTAGTTGGATCTTTATTGGGTTTCAAGATTGGTGAAAGAAATGTGTATTGCCAAGATGGGGGAATTATCAATTCATTTTGAGCTGAAATAAAAACCTTTTGTATTAATGAATAGGTACTCTTAGGAAGGATTTTATAAATCTCAGGAATAATAACATCATTACCTGGTGCTTTGTTTAATTTAAGTTTATTTATTTGTGTGATAACCTCTGTATATGAAATATTTTTATCTATTAATCCAGTCTGTTTATTAAGTTTTTTGTTCATGTTTGTAATTACAAAGTTTGTTATTCTGTCTTTAGATTCCATATTAATGTTATTATGGTTAATGTTATGAAAGTGATTTCTAAATTCATCTAATATTTCTGGTAAACTAGAAACATTCTTCTTTTTCCTTGAAGAAAAACATTTCTTTGATGTGATTTTGTTTATTAAGCCTTTTCGCTTTATTTTTAAGTCTATTAGGTATTTGGGACTTATTGAGTAAGACAAAAATTTATATTTCTCTAATGTTATTTTGACTTTGTGATTTAAAATTTCTTTGTATTTCTCATTTAATTTATTTATTTCCTCAATGACTTTTTTGTCCATAATATTTTCCTTATTATGTTTATATGAGTCTAATCTGTTTTGTATGTCTATTAATTCCCTGTCCCAAGTTTTCCTTTTGTTATTATACCATCTGATACTTTGTCCATATAAATAAGATTTTAGAGCATCCCAAATGTAAATAATGGAGACGTCAGGTGTAGTGTTTAAGTCCAAAAAATGTTGTACCTCTGTAAGTATATCATCTTTATAATCTTTTAGTTGAGTTAGGTATGCAGGTATTCTTTTGATCTGAACATTATGAATAATATTTACCCTAAATTCAAAGACAATTGAATTATGATCTGATATAGGGCATGAAATGATCTTAGAATTAGTTATGTCAATTACCAGTTGGTTAGAAATAAAGACTATCTATTCTTGAATAAGTTCTATGTCTATTAGAAAAAAAGGTATATGGTAATGATTTAGAATCTGTCTGATTATTAATATCATTCAAATGATATAAATTAATGAAATCCTTTAAATGTTTTGCATTAGATGTGATTTTCCTTTTTCCTATAGTAGTATCTTTTTCATGTAGGATACAGTTAAAATCTCCTGCTAAAATAATATCTCCTTTAGAAAATGATATAATCTTATTGAGATGGTATTTCACTGTATTAGTGCCAATTCCTGGTATCCAGTATACATTAATCAATGTATAGATTTTCCCATTAATCTGTATTGTAACCAGGCAGAACATTCCTTTGTCATCTTTATATGACTTAATAATTTTAGGTGTGGGCATATTTTTGTTCCATAAAATAGCCACTCCTCTTTTTTTCTGTGTGTGTTCTGAGCTAACCAAGATTGTATATTTATTAGTGGCTAATTTATCTATATCTTTTTTCAGGAGATGTGTTTCCTGAAGGAATATTAAGTTGGCTCTATGCAGATTAATATATCTCATTAAACTTCCCCTTTTACATGGGTTATTCAATCCATTAATGTTTAGAGAAATTCCTTTTAAAGTTACCGTTTAACTTTTATAAACATATAAAACATATAATCAGAATAGCATTTACTAAAGTAAATATTATTATGTCTCCTCCTTTAGGTATTATATTAATTATAGCTGCAATTAGTGAAAATCTTATGAAATTTTGTGAAATTTTAACTTTTATTTGTAGTGACAGAGAGTTTATAAAATGTGATGTGGATGTCAAAACTATGTACACATAACAAAAAAATCAGGTGAAAATATTGTTTGGATTAAACATTGCATCCAGCCTGGAGTTAAAAACTCCAACTTCGAGTAGCAAATACCACTCAAGTTATCTCCCTATCCTAAGCAGCAGTACCCCAGCTGCCACCAAAATTAATTAAATACTAACTTTTATTAACTAAAGTTAAGCTCATTATTTTGATTATCTATTATAGCAGGACTTAAACAGTTTATATAACAGCTTCTTATTTTACAGTATAATAAATAAAAGAAGATCAATTATGCAATTAATGTAATAGTTAGATATGAAAGTTAAGAAATAGGTTATAACATTTACACTAACTAATCTTTGATAATATATAAGAAACTAAAATAGAACTTGATATAATCAATATCACTAATGTGTATTATGTATATCTCGTATTTGTTTACTTTAAAACTTATACAATAAATTACTCATTATAAATCATCTTTGAGAAATAGAAGCATTACCAACATTATTTTTGAGAATACCTTTGTATTCCTTTGTATTATCATATAAAACTTTTATAGTCATCTTAATGTTATGTATATCTATTCTATATAATGTATACATTATCATAAAAGCATTCTAACAATCTTGAAAGAGAGCAGAGGAGAGAGAGAAAAATAAATAAATAAATATACCCTTTTAGTTGTTTAATATAAACTTGTAGTGGTAGGTTCTTATTATATGTTTATGTGAATTTAATAACATTTATTATCTAAGGCTATTATGACTCAAAATATTATTTACATTAGAGTATTCATATTTTCTGCCATAACAGTACTATTAGTAGTTTTAAAACTTTAAACTACATGTACTACAAGCTTCCTTCTCTTACTTGCTCTTACCATTTAAATAAAAATGATTATTCTCAGTATATGAGATAAAAAAACAGACTACAAAGCAATGTTTATCTCTAGTTATGCATGAATCATTGTGATGAAAGCCTGCTATATCTCATATCTGCACTGCAGCTTTAGAATGTATCACATGACACTTTCTTCTGAAATAAAATCATAATAATGCACATACTTATTTATCTTTGTTAAAATAAATGCATTATAATGTTATATATCATTAAATTATAAGCACCTATATGCATTGAAGTGCAGCAACTATATAAGCTTTCAGAGTCATATATGCATGAGTTTAGCTTCTATGCATTCTAAGTTATTTCATTTGTTTACTATGGCATATTAAGACATTAAAAATCATTATAACTTTTACATTTTATAAGTTACATCTTAAATAAGTAAATTATTATAAAGAAAAACTCACATTTTGTCAAAGTTCGTTTTTCATCACAATACCGCATTTACAGCAGTTCTACTTCCTGAAACTGGTTTACTTCTTGAATTTGCGTCATGTCTATGTGAAATCAGGGGTCAAAGTTCAAAATGGCTGCTTTCAGCTTCTCTGTGCATTTGCTGAATGTTGAAGCTTTTAAATCGGCTCGAGGACACTATTCGCGAGGATACCTATAACTAAGATTGTCTCTTATAACATTCTGGCGGGAATTTTAGTAAAAGTAAGTGACAAACATTGATTTCGAATGTAAAAGGATTTATATAGTGTAAAACCTTCTCGAAGCACTCCACAAGTCATTGCAGTTTCTATGGCAGTGAAACCAAGCCTTAAATTATTTAATATAAACATTTCTTGTATTTATGTGTCCCATTTCATTTTCTCATTCAAAATGTTACAAACACACATCAGTATTATCAGAACCTTGTTACTTCTTGAAAAAAAAAAAAAAAAAAAAAAAACTAACTACATATATATTTACTTGCTGTTTTAGTAAAGTAAAACCGGAGACACATTACTTACAACTGCTTTAGTTCTAGTCAACTACAGTTATATCATAACTTATTATTTGATATTATGTGTTTAAGCAATTTAATCATAGTATAATATGAAGCAGTTTTATTTAAACAGCATAAATAATTTTAAAGAGATAATATTTTATTTTTCCCCTTATTTCCTTCTTTTCATCTCCCCCCCCTCCCTGCCCTCCCATATGCGTTTAGTTTAAATAGAGTACTATTATTTAAAATAAAGAAAGAAAAATATAACATATTACTAACCTTAGGTCTCTTAGTTACAGAAGAGAAACAAGTCGATTTATATCAGGTTATTTTTGTTCCTCATGAAAGTTTGATTATCCATAAAACAAACTTCAGTTCTTGCACATTAGTATAACTTTGTACAAATCATTAAGATATTTATGGTTTTCTTGTAAATGCAGAAACTGTAATTAAAGAGTTCAAAAAAATATAAAACATGTCATTTGTTTTTTAGTCTTTTTTGTTTCTCTGATGTCTTCCAAGATGTTCCTGTCGCCATTCTTTTTAACGAAGGACTTGCCCATTCCATATCCTCTATTTTGTCTAGTATTTTATTTTTTTTTAATATATACCAATGCAGAGTCCAGGTCTTCAAAAATGTTAGGGCCATCAGGTAAAAAGATTTTCAGATTGGAAGGAAATAAAAGATGAGTTTTGAACTGTGCTTTCTTAAGCTCTCTTATTAATGGTAAAAAGACCTTTCTTTTTGATATTACCAAAGAGGAATAGTCAATGTCAAAGCGCACAGTTGCTTCATTAATTTTTATAGGTGATTTAGCCCATGCAGATTTTAATACCATCTCCTTGTCATAAGATAATAAAAATCTTACAATAACTGATCTAGGATAATTTTTATTTGTATTAGAAATGGATAAAGACCTGTGGGCTCTTTCAATGCCAAAAGAAAATGCCTCTGACAGATCTAAAGTCTTGGGAAGCCAAATGTTTAAAAAAGATGTAATATTATTACCTTCTATATTTTCTGGCATTCAAAAATCCTTATATTGTTACGACTGGATCTGTTTTCCAAGTCATCTAGTTTGGATTGAAGGTGAGTGTTTTGTTTCAATAAAAATTCAATGTTCATTTCTTCTTCCTTAATTCTGTTGTCCATATCATTAAGTGCCTCTTCTATACCTGTTATCTGGGCTTTCTGATGTTGTAGATCTTGGTGTAGCACATCCATTTGTTTTGTGGTTTTCTCTATAAAATTGTCAATTTTAACATCCAGTCTGTCCATTTTAGTTGTTAGTTGCTGTATAGTTGATAATAATGTCTGAAGCTCTTTCTTAATGATGGAATCCTGACTGTTAGCCTTGCTGGAACTCATTCTGAACAGAAGTAATTAGAGAGAAATTTCCAAAAAGATTTCAGACAGGAAAGTCAGTTAAATTTTCTTTCTTTTTTGGATATTATTATAAGTAATGATAGTCCAAACGTTTTTAGAAAGAAAATTATTCCATTAGTTGAATTTCCTGTTAATGTAGTTATGTTGGTGGAGCTGAAGTAATCTGCTGCTACCCTGTGTTCATCCTTGGCCACACCCCGTTTTTTTTTTTTTTTATTTTTGAAGTTTGTAAAATTGTTCTTAAAATGTTTTGTAATAATTTGGAGCATTTCTCCCCTGGCCTCCGCTGAAAATGGGCTTCTATCCAGTCGGACTTTCCAGTAATGAAATAAATAAATTATGCTTGGGTCATGAAGTTTGTTGAAAAAAATCAACACAAGAAGCCATGTCAAAGGCTTTGGCTAGATCAAAATTATGGTACATGAACCACATGGCCACCATCCTCACCTTCTGCGACTCTTCTGAAGAAGTTTACCAGGTTGAGTAAGTATGAACTACCCACGACAAAGCCAAACTGGCGAGGGACCAAAGCATATTTTTCAATATACAAGTTTACAAGGTTAAGATGTGGTGCATTCTGTAACTTTGCAAATTAGACTAGTTACATGAATGGATTTGTGGTTATGGTTACAAGGGTATAAATAAATATATGGCCATCATTATGCAAGGGCATTACAATTGTTATTTTACATGTTTCAGAACATACACAATGGAGAAGTTTATGTTAAAAAGGTTTAGCAGAGACTTGGGTAGGGTATATTTGACATTCGTGATTAGGCATCCAGAATTATCAGGGCTCATAGATGTGGTATTTGTTGGCTTTGGATTGAGCAGTTCTGATCTGATCCACGACAATATTTGGAGGGGGATGGGATTTGGGAATTTGTGGAATTTCTATGACTGTAGCTGGTATTAAATTAGCACTAAATTTACTCACTAGTATGTTGATAATATCTTTAGGTTTGAGTGGGTACTGCTGTTGTGGATTAACTCAGAACCCTGTTGAGTGTTGCCTCCATTAAAAAATCATTCAACTACATGAGGAAACTTAGTTTCTATGTCTGTTTCAGTCTGTGCTTGGCTTTGACCTTCCCAATGTTTTTTTCATTCTTTAATATTCTTGATGGAGCCTTTTAAATCAACCGATTGCAATCTGCCGTTGGCATTTAGTATTTTTTCATTTATTGCAGTTTAATGGGTAAACACCAAAGTTGTTTATTTTAAAATTTCTCCTTACATTTGGTCTCCTACTGTGAACAAGCTATGTCTATATTTCTTATTAAATGTGGAAACCTCTGAATTATTGGTAGCAAGTGTGGGTGCATGAAAGCTGAGGTAATAACAGGATTTCAAAATCTCATTGTGGAGTTAAGAGATTTTCTTCTTCTTAAAGTTTTTAAACTCAGAAGTGTTCACTAAAGAGATGTTTTGTGATTTTGGCAGAGAAGGCCACTGCTCTGTGATCAGATCTTACCAGTGATACAGTGGAGGGGGGGTCTAAGCTTGTTAGAACAAGAGAGTGTTAATATAAGACCCCCTTGTGAATAAGTTGGCTAGTCTGTTCCACATTTTATTAGGTCAAACAAAAACTGGGCATGCTTACTGTTAGCAAATACATGACTGAAAATTAAGAGATGGATAATGGAAATCCATCATAAAGGTATTGTGATTTATGGGCAATTCAGTCAGCTCATTTACACATTTTCTGTGGTCATCAGGGGATCTAGAAGGTGGTCCATATCACGCTATAAACGGGTAAATGCTAATTTATCTTGTTTAGAGGGGTTCCGGCATGTAGCTCGCAAGACATTTCCCTGCGAGCTACATCGCCGAAACCAATTGGCTGCAGCAGCAATTTGCCGTAGAGCAATAAGGCTGAACAGTAAAGCTGCTGCAGCTGTACACTATGCACAGTAATTGTCCAACTGGTGGCGATCCTTACAGACAGCTGCCCGGCTGTATTCTAGCAGGGACGGCCATACTACATGTGTACCACGTTCCGTATTCTCATGTAAGGAATGCATTTATTGTATTTATTTCGCCACCAGCTGTACAATTACTGTGCAAAGTGTACAGCTGCAGTGGCTATGCTATTCAGCCTTATTGCTCTATGGCAAATTGCTGCTGCAGCCAATTGGTTTAGGCGATGTAGCTCACAGGGAAATGTCTTGCGAGCTACACGCCGGATCCCTATTTAGAGACATTTGGACTTCAGTAGCTTCTGTTTAGCAGTCATGTACTCCTCCTACAGCTACCCATAGGTCACGAAACTGTGAAAGGTGATGAACCCTAGTACAGAGTCCTCTACCTCTGTAGTGAAACCACATCTCTGTTACTACACTGATATTGATGTGTTCAAATTGCAAGAGCCTTAAGATCAGACAAGCTATTATTTAGACTTCTGGCACCCAGTTAAACCTTGATACAGTCATAACTGGGATCTAATTAGGTGTTTTCTGCTACTTTAAATGTCCAGAAGATGAACTTTGGCAAAAAGTACTATGGGACAGTAAAGTCCTTGGCCTGTATGTGGAAGCCATGACAGAAGTTGCAGGCCATCCTTTGTGAATCAAGTAGGCATGTAAATAAGTTTATCCCAAACTCGCACATACTGGAACTTGAAATTATACCACTAGTCAATTAAAGCCAATTACCTTTTATTTTTGAATCTGTGCATCATTCTGAGTGTTGCCAAAATTCCATTCAGGACCAGGGTCTTACCTGCACAGGACACATGCATATTGAAATCCATAATGTTACTTTGTAAATCTCTCTGAGATGAACACCTCAAATCATTCACACTCATACAAAATGCTACTAGGTCATAGTCATTTCTGTTTGGTTTGAGGGACTGCAAAGCCCTCAAGTCACAGATCCTGGCACCAGCCAGACAGATTGCCACTTTACTCTTATCCAGATTGTTCGAAACAGATGGTTTATTGTTTGCAACCCCATGAATATCTGAAATAAATAACTTTGTATTACATGTGCTGGGCGAGAGTAGTGGTGCTTTGGTATTATTTTGAGACAAGAGGCTTCTTTGCCCCGATTTTAGGAAGATTATGGATTGACTTCTAATAGTTTCTTCATACATGGATATAATGTGAGCATTCAGAGGTGGTGACGGGCTTGCATGAAGCTTGCTAATAGTTTGTGTGAAAGTTGGCCTCTAGATTGGGCAGATATACAACTCACAGATATATGCTGATCTAGTAGTAGCCGATTACTACCAAGCTTTAGGCAGTTGTTTTTAATACCAAGTGCTAAAAAGTTTGTTTCAGAAGAGGTAAAAGTAGACAAAACATCCATACTGGGCAAAAAGATAAACGGATAAAGGCTACAAAAGATCACTATTTAAGGTATGTTTTAATTAACCTGATACCTAAATATTTAAGGTAGTTTTTTTTTAGCCTTAAACTAGTAGGGGTGGACAGTATGTTGCAGGAATACAAGTAGCACTGGTAGCAAAAAAAAAAAAAAAAAAAAAAAAAAAAAATTGTAAGGTGCACAAATAAAAGAAGGAACACAGTTGAATTAGGACAAGTAGGTGGAAAACACTTGCATAATACATGTGTGTTCCTGTGTTGCATATTTATATACATGTGCATGTGTATATCACACATGTAATATGGATACATATACACGTGTGTGCACAAGTGCCACCAGCCTCCCAGAAGCTCTGAAGGTCTGGGTTTTCTATGATGTATTTTCTCTAGTATTTATTTTTCATTTACTGATCATTTAAACTAAGCAAGTGACAACAGCAATAGTTACTTGCAGCCAGACAACTCCCACCAAGAAGTTATAGCCACTTCCATGTATTCAGATGTTGGACTGCAATATAAAGGATGGCCATATAATACATTTCACCTTTATTCCAGACAGTTGATGCACATTAAAATACTTCAAGTTGCTTCACACAAATCACATTCATCTTGCAAAGCCAGAATAATAAGCAAATAGCAGCAGGCAGCTATTCAGCTTCCTCCACAGCCAGCCACAGCAATTATATCGGGTGTATATTACGTTATCGGACTTTCAAACGTTTGAAAGTCATATGGTTGACACCATATGATCAAACTTTTAAAGGTTCGAAAATTTCAATGGAGATCTCCGTACAGTGCGGAATGGGAAGATTTCCCCTTCCTGCACTGTAGTGCGATCTTGGAGTTGGCATATTAAGAGAGCGGGGGGTGCAGGGGGGTGGCTTGCCCCCCCTGCTTAAAATGGTCAGGTAGGTCTTTGTTGTTTTTTTTTTTTTTTAGCTTTTCGAGCTTTTAAAAAGTTAGACCATATGACGTTCAAACTTAAATTTTCGATAACGCAATATACACCCAATTATACCTACTTTGTACATTTCAGGTAACCAGTTAACTAGTCCATCTTATTTCTCACAAAGTCCTGCAAAGCCAGGTAATGACTGTTCAAACTAAGTCAATAAAAAGTTAGCTTCATCCAGCCAACTACAACCCCACACAAATGTGTAGCGTCCTCTGTGTACAATTCAAATGTCGAACAGTAATGCACACATCACCTTTGCTCTACATAATGGTCCACACAAACACAGCGAACATACTGAGCAAACAGCAATATGTATGATTTTTTTTTTCAGGTAAATCATGGAGGATTACAGTCAGTTAATGCCAGACAGAGCTTCATAATTTGCATTGCTCAGCAAATGCATGCTAAAAGTTAATAGATAATAGGTTTTACATTACGTAAATTAGACAAATTTTTAAAATTTGTCCCAGATTTTGGACGTTTGGTACCTCCACTCCATACTTTGTGTAGTTACTTTAGGATAAAAATGAAAATGAAGCATAGAACATATTACTAAAAACATATCATTGGTCACTTCCAAAATCTTTATAAAAAAATAATAGTAACAATCATGTTTATCTTCACTCAACTGCAAGGATTTTGTAGAATGTACCCGATTTTCTCATGTGTTTTTGACTGGTCCCTCTTAAAAAAAAATTTGATTTCCTGGCAAATTACTGAAGATTACAGCATGCTGTAAAGAAAGGCATTAGAGATTCTGGCTTATTTTTCAAAATGTGCATGCTGACGTCAATGCAAAACCCCTCCTCTAAGAAGTTGCAGTGCATGGCGATTACACTTCGATATCCTGAAAAAGACAAATCATTTAAGAGCCTCTACAAAGCAAGACCCGATCTGAACAACTAGCTAATATTGGGTATGCTAGGCAGTTAAACCTGCCAGTACTAACCAGCATATAACTGGAAAATTTCTGCCTGTGATGGTAATGTTTCTCTGACTTTCTGAAGCATTAAGGTGTGTTACTACCTTTCAAACAGGACTCGCCAAGTGCGTTACAGCTTTAAAACCCGACAAAACTTCCCACTTTTTTCTGTAACTAGTAGTACATATAGCAGATAAAGCTCCAGGCACTACAAAGAATTATGATCAGGTCACTGATCATAATCCATTATTGTGTGTTTAACATGGATTCACCTGTTGAGCTTTGCTCTCAAGTGAATTTTCTGGCATCCATCTTTTGAACACAAGGCAAATAGGACTGTTGACCCAATCATAATTCTCTAGGTAAGTATATTTCCCATCTGCATATGAATGTTGCGAGTCTTTGCTCCATGAACTCGCAACGTTCAACTCTAGTATGCCTCGACTTGAATGTCAATGCAACTGCAGCAGCACCCCCTGGAGCAAAAAACTGAGCAATGGACAATTTATTTATTTTTAGAGAAAATAAATGTTGTATTTCATTGCTCTACAAAACAAATATGGAAATAGCACCCTCAGAAGTGTAGCTCCCTAGGTGATTGTCTAGTTGACCTGGGCCCAAGGATGGCCCCAATTATAAAGTTTCATACTTAAAGAATAATTCCATCCTGAAACTCAAAAAAAGTTTTTTTCATTGTTTACCTGTTTTCTGAACTATTTTAATTCATTAAAATAACTCTAGGTGCTTTTTATAAAACTTTAATATGTTTTTTCCACAAAATGACATAGGGCCTGACATTTTATTTATTGACTGGGAAAGTCCACTGGGCCCAAGGACCCATTTTCAGTGGAGGCCCAGGGAGAAAAGCTCCATACAGTTTCAAAAAATTTTCTATGACATTAGTTTGAATGCAATAGTCAATTTAAAGTTATACACATTGCAAATGAAGCGAATATACAAATAATTACACAACAGCAAAGTTATACAATAGAGAATATTCAATCCAGTGTGCTAATGTCATGCTGTTATACAGTCTCAGGAGTAAAAAAACGTTTGAGTATTTCCACTTATTCAGTCACCAAAATAAAATGAAAGAAGACTAGAGAAGAATAAGTACAGAATAATTGCTGCTTTCTTTAAGTTTAAAAAATATTTGTAGGGTATTGTGGCCACATGTGAACATGATATTGTTTTAGCGCTTTCCTTTACCCTTCCTAGAACCTATTTTAAGTCTCCTTTGTACAAGTCATGCTAGATATAAGAAGTTATGTTGTCTTCCTAGTCCACTGAGATAAGATATGAGCAGCGCAAGTCACAGGGATCTTACATGCCTTATGTAACAGGAGTGCTGGCATTTTATTCCTAAAATACCATCATATAAAATTATCTGGGCCTGTTCTAAAGCATTCAGACCAATTTACAACTGCAGCTAAAGAAAGTAGTTAAATTACAGTCTAAGGATAGTCATGTTGTAGTCCTACACTATGAGCAGCAGACCCTCACCCACACATTTCCCAACATGTCTAAGCTAGCAATGCAATCCAAGAGCTGTTAATCAAAGATTGTGTTCTGCTATTTACCAGACCAGTGTCTGCAGCAGTAGGAAGATTTTATTTTGGTTTGAATGTTGGAGAAATGATCTAATGTACTTGCTCCATTTTCTCAAAAGTATTTTATAAGCACAGTACAAAAATGCAACCATCTGTTGTAGAATTTGGGCAACTTATTTTTAAATGATGCATAAATGCCCTTGTACATTATATTTTCCCCACTTCTGTTGGACTGCTACCCCTCAATGTGTTAAACAGCAGCATATGAACATTTCAACAAAGCCATAACCTTTGAGCATGACAAAAAACTGTAAGCTGGGTGTAATGCTAATACTACTTTTTATAAAACTGTTGCAGTTAAAATGCCACTTACAACCAGACTGCTCTACAAAATATCTGGTCAGCTATTTGGGTCACCGTTTTTGGATGCCTAAGGCAGGATTTTCTTGCTGAAATTTGAGACTGCGCAAGAAAAAAAAAATGCCATTAAATGAAAAATAATTATTTCCATCTTACTACCAAAATAAAGACTCAGTGTGTTTATTTATGTTTAGCTATGCTTTATAGGATATTAAGATGACTTAAATGTAGTATCACAACCTTCTGAAACACTTAGAAAAAACAGGATATTTTACCAAACAAAAAAAAAAAAAAAAAAACTACACACATATATATATATATATATATATATATATATATATATATATATATACATATACACATAGATAGATGTTTACCTTCTTCATCTTCCCTCCCCAGGAGGGAGCTACATAACTCAGTACTGCTCTGCAGAAAGAGACAGGTGCACTGACCAGGACAGAGCTACATAACTCAGTACTGCTCTGCAGAAAGAGACAGGTGCACTGATACCATTTCTTTTCCTCTCTCCAAAAGGCAGTGGAAAACAGCTTGATAGCAGATCAATAGATTAAAAAAATGCACTAACACCAATAGGACTAACTGCCAGAGTAAGACTGTATTCAGTTCCTAATAAAGAGGATTACATATTTCCCTGTGCCTATACTGCAACATGTAGGCAGAGAGGGTATTCTTTTCCTTTAAGGGAAAGCCAAGTCTAACTAGCAAATATTGACCATGTCTTCAGTAAGACAATGTGTTTGGCCATTGATTGAGGATAATTTAATGAATGGCACAATTTTGCACTGACTGTGGAGGCTGCTGGTGTTGAATAGTGAGTGAAAGTGCATTAGTGCAATATTATTAGAAGTCCAGAGATAATGAGGAAGGGTTTTAGATACAGTGTCTTTAAGGTATGATGACAGCCTTCCTTTTTAGTACTAGGCTAACTCCCCTTTTGGGCCATTTTAAGCCTAGCTAATTACCCCATGTGAGAATCAAACCGTGTACCTTGTGTATTTAAGGTAAACACCTAAAGATATGCCAACCTTTAGTAGCAGCAGAGTTCATAAATGCTGGCATATGAGGAAAATATCCGTATTGCCACCCTGTGATTTTTTTTTTTTTAGGATGTTGATTATAGTTCAGCTTAAGGTCACATGAATGGGTTTCCTACTCCATACGTAATCAGAAGGGATGAAAAAAATATTCATCTTGAATATCACAGATTGTGGAAATCCAATTTTGAACATTATTTTTTTTTTTTGGACTACTACAAGTTCAGCTGTGTGATATTCATCTGTATATTCTTGCATAACTGCATCATAAGTGTTTTTCTTAACATGTTCATGCCGAAATTAAATTTGCATTTTAGTCCATTTTTTGGCCTGTATAATTAAATTATAAAAAAAGATCAGTTAATTAATGAGAATTTAGCCCATAAACTTTAATGTAGTTTCTGGCTATTCATATTTTGTTAATGCTCCCTTGACACTAGTACCTGGCACTATAGGTGCTAACAAGCCAAGTGCCTCTTCACTATATTCACCAAATGGACAGCCTCATGAACCGTTCTTATACTGGCTCGTGATTTTGGCAGCATCCACTGCATTAGCTGTTGTCCGATGTAGGAGCTACAAGCTTTCCAGAATCTAATTAATCCACATTTTTTTAGATTTGGTGCAATTTTCAGAACTTTCAATTCTTAGGCTTTAAAAGTATGTGAGGCACCTTACTATTTTTGATACGTCTCACGTATCTAAACCACTGCAACCTGCACTTTTTTTGTCTTGTTCTATTGTAAGCTGATTATACATTGTTCATGCCAACACTTCTTTACCAACTGATGTTTAGAACTGATCTGGGGCAATGCGCCTAAAAGATTCCAATGGTTGGATGCTAGTTTTCAGGAGTGTATTCCACAAACAGTACGGATTTTAAGGCAGACTGGAATACTGCAATTTTTGTTTGTATTGTTACGCTTTTTCATTTCTATATGGACTTTAAGCCCTTAAAGACTGTATTAACTGTGCCTGTGTGTTGTAAGGCATCAGTTTCATACATGTTGTTTGAGTGTGTAAGACAACTAAGATATCTGAAAGTTCTGTGTTGTTCTACTGGCTCATTATTTTAATATCAACTCAAGTTTCTGTGCAACACTTATGACTTTTGCTCTGGATGGTTTGACTTTTGCTGCAATCACTCCACTTTCTCCTACAAGATATTTCCCATTTGTTCAAGTACTGCTTTGATGATCGTGCTACTCAGCAACAGCATAGGCTGGATTTCACAGATATTCACTGACTTGGGTGCCAGGAAGTCTGCCAAACTCTTCAAGAATCCAGTCTGCTGCTATACTAAATAATAGTGTTGACTGTGAATGGCTTCTCAATTGTGAATAAATTTTGACTCTGGATTGTGGGGGTCAGGATACACATTCCCTATGACACAAACTCATTTTGTAGTCCTTCATTAGGGAGGGAAGTGCATTCTATAATTATTATTTCTCCACACTGTAAACAAGTCCAAAAAGATTAATGATGTGGCTTTATTTCCATGCAGTCCTTTTTCTAACAGTTGACATAAAGGGGGGGGGGGGTGCCTGTGCATCCATGGCCATGTCTGACGCCAACCTGGGATTCTACCCCACTTTTCTCTGTCCACAGTTACTGGGTATATATAACTGGCATGAAAACATTACTAGTTGTTGACAGAGGGGATAATACACCTATAGTTTTGGCAAACTAGCATGTCACTCTTTTTAACGAGTATAACAGATTTCTTTTTTCTTGTATATTGGTTTGCCTAGATTATACAAATAAACAATCTTGTTACCACCAGGTTTTATAACTCTGTCTAGATTATTATTAGCTCTACTTCCTTTATTGTTCTATTTGATTTATAGCAATTTTAATTTCACATTTGGCCAGCAGATCTGGGCCAAATATACAAGATTTGTGTAAAGATTCAAAGAAACTTTATTGCCATTTAGGACCACACAAGTGCAGCCTAAACAAAATTACAAATGTCAGCTCACAAGAGAAATGCAGTACAAACAACATAGATACAGTAGTATCAGAGAATAACATAAGAAAGAAAACAGGTATGACATGGAAGAAGTAGTTCACATTGCATAAGCACACCCAATACCCAATGATAAATAAAATAAAGTAATAGATAAAAAAAATACCCACCACCAAACCCTTTCAAACATACCCCTGTAAAAGATCGTTTTCAAGCAAATCACTGTGAAAGCCTGTCGGTGGTGGATGGTTCCGAATTTTCTCACAGTCTGGACACCACTCCAGCTTGTTTTTCAACAGTACTGAGTAGGAATCTATTTTCATATTTGAGGGTTGCGACTGGTTGCGGCAGTTTTTCCATTACACACTCAATGGGCATTATACAGTTTGGATAGATCATGCTTTTAACTAACTTCTTCAGTTTCCTTAGCTTTCTAAGCTCACTAGTATTTTCTGGCCTCTTTCGAGCCTTTTTGCCTAGTTAGATGGTTGTGCAAGGCCTGGTCTGTTGTATCTGCTTCCTGTTTTTGTTAATTAGGTCAAAAGTAAAATATGTTACTTCTTAAAATTCTCCTTTTCATAGTGAGACACAGCATTACATTGTTTTACTCATCATATATCCAAAATTTGAATATATGATTTTCCATGGCTGCAAAGCAGTTCTGAACCAAGCCCCAGCCTATTTTTTTTTAGTAAGGTTAATAAATAGGAAAATCTGGTATAGCTGGTCTCTTGAAGCAAAAGCAGAATCTAGCTCATACATATAACTATTTGAGTCAATAAGTGATCCTCTGATTCATTCATTTATTTATTTTTTTTTTGTAATTGGTCTACCAAAGTCAAACTAGATAATGTTTGGATACTACAAAATAAATCCAGCATAATATTGTTCTTATTGATACTTGATAACTGGTATACTCAGTTGCCCTAGCCTGGAACAAACTCGCTCTGAATGTTAGAAATTTCCCCGACACTCAAAGCAGCACTAAAAGAAACCCCATTAAAATCTAAGACCTGTACATGCCAAAACCCTTACTAACTCAGTCCGCCTCTCCCCTTTTCTATTTTACTATCCACTCCCTTCAACTTTGCTTGCCTTAAATTTTCTAATTACCACTTTTCTCCACTGCTTTCTAATGATGCATTTCTCTCACCTCTGATCTACATCTGAAAGAATTGTGTTTTTTTTTGCGAGTCACCACGAAAAGCAGACGCCAGCAGCTCCTATCCTTTCTCTTTGGTTACCCACTATCCTCATACTGTTTCTGTGTATAATTCTCCTGTTCTGCACTTTACCCTTCCCTGAATTCATTTCTAGCCTCACTCATAACTGCCTTTCCTAGTGCACCTGCCCTATTTTACGGTCTTCAGACTTTTACACATTAATGTTTTTTTTTATATTTTGCCCTGCTTTCAGCTGCTAGTAATACCTCTCTCTCCTCCTGCAAAGCCCCTCTCTATTGTAGCTTATTTTAACCATACAGCACTGGGTTTCCTTCAAGTAAATCTACTTATGCAGCTTGAGCCCATTTGTCATTTTGTAAGCTTACTTCTGCTCATATTTTATTTCTTTTTATTTTATTTCTGGTGACTATACCTTTAGAAAACTTTATATCCTTGTCTCTCAAGCTAGTTTTTCACTATCTTTTCTGATTGTTTCTATGACTTCATCTTAACCAGGGTGCTAGCCCTGCTATACCACTGTCTCTCTACCTACTCTATCTGACCATATTTTATTCCAACATGTATTATTTTCTAGTATCTTCTACACTACTCCTTATTCTCTCTATCTCCACCTCTTACCACTCCAATCTCTCTGACCCGCTCCTATGTTCACCAGCTTCTCACTCATACATCATATATCCAACTATTTCATATTTTACTATCTCCCCTAATCTCTTCACTACCTCTATCTCAAGTCTATATAAACTATCCATAATACAGGTTTTTAAACCTTCCCACAAAGCTAAGTCAAAACTATACAAACTCCATCTAGCATCTACTACACACTCTCTCCTCACTAAAAACCTACATTGTTCTGTAGATATCCATCCCAACCCTGCCCCTCCTCTCCCCAAACCTACCTCTACAAGGTCCCCTTCTTACTCCTTTAACAGTCACCAACCTCAGTCACAACAATCATCTCCATCCAAATACTTAACTATTTACTCATTGAATATTCAGAGACTAGCAAATAAAGTCACTGAGCTGCACTCATGGATAGCTCTCAATACCTCTCACATCCTCTCCCTACTGGAAACCTGGCTCAAGCCACACATCTCAAATAGTGAAATACTCCCACACCAGGTTATATCATCTTCCGATCTGACAGACCTGTAAAAAAAGGTGGTGGCTTGGCCATCCTCTACTCAAACATTCTTAACCTCTCACCATACTCTTCCCCAATTCCTGACTTCCTCCCAGCTGAAATCATCATCCTTAACTGCCATCTGAATCCCCACAAAAAATTGCAATTGCCTCTACCTTCCTTCCTCCTGGTAACAATCTGCCCATTCTTGAAAACATCCTATCCTTGTTCTCCCACAACATACCATATGAGACACTTATCCTTGGTGATGTCAACACTGATTGGTCCAAACTCCCAACTGACTACCCCCAACTCAGTATTCACCTACACGGCTTCCAACAACTTATAACATCTCCCACTCGCTTCCATAAAATTCCTCTTCCAGCTCCATCATAGACTGGATCCTTACCAATTACCCCCACCAATACCACAATCCCACCACCTTACCTGACTCCCTCAGTGATCATCTCCCTACCACCACCTTAAGACACTACTCCCATATTCCTAAACCCCACCTTATCAAAGACTGTCGAAAACTATCGACTTTCAATTCATCCCAATTTAACTCCATTCTCCACAACATAGATTGGTCCATTCTAAAACACCTCCCCCCTAAACGATGCTGTAAGCACTTTCAATAGCATCTTCATGAATACTCTAAACTCCTTAGCTCCCTCTAGGAAGATCAGAGTAAAATCAAACCATACTCCCTGGCTCTCCAAAGAGATGGTCCCTTATGAAACAAAGAGATCATGCATGGAAAACCTGGACTAAAACTAAACCACCTTTTCTTCAAAAATACAGGCAACT
This sequence comes from Protopterus annectens, assembly GCF_019279795.1. NCBI lineage: Eukaryota > Metazoa > Chordata > Ceratodontiformes > Protopteridae > Protopterus > Protopterus annectens. Next base: position 206,458,989 of record NC_056733.1, read on the forward strand.
GAGGAACCTTGCAAAAAAATACAACTAATGACAAAAAGTTATACTATAGCTCTGATCAGCTTAACAACAAATCCAATGCTCAAAAATTTTGGTCAACTCTCAACATCCTCTATCCTGGAAAGCCCTCTAATCCCTCTCCATACCCTATCTCTTCCTCTCAGGAAACGGCTACCCTCCTGAATAAACACCATCTCTTCCATCCAAAATCTGGTAACCTCCAAGCCAAACTCTACTTCGACACCCACCTCTCCAAGTCCCACTAACACAACTTAGTTTTCTTTTGAGCCAGTTCCCATTACTTGCATCAAATCTCTACTACTCAAACTAAAACCTTGCTCTCCTTCCACTGACAATCTCCTACATTCCTCAAACTTGCTGCTGACTCAATTGCCTATCCTGTATCTATACTAATTAATTGATCTATTCTGGAATCAACTGTCCCCACCCTTTGGAAATCTTTCTTCACTATCCCTCTTCATAAAGGTGGAAACTCCACTGACCCCTCAAACTACCGACCATTGCTATTCTGTCCCCCCTCTCCAAGATATTACAAAAATGTATTCACTCACAACTTCTCAATCACCTCCTCACACACCACTTACTTACCACTACCCGACATGGATTTCGTCATCACCACAGCACCACTACTGCCATCCTCTCCTTCACTCATATCACTGCAGAGGCCCTGGACAACAAACTAATTTCCTGTCTCTTCCTAGATCTCACCAAAGCCTTTGATACTGTGTCATCCTCTACTACTATCCAAACTCGCAAATCTCCACCTATCCCCCTCCGCACTTGCCTGATTTAATAGTTACCTATCTGGGAGGGAACAATCTGTCAAATGGCTCTCATCCTCCTCACCTTTCCTTCCCATCTCCACCGGTGTTCCCCAAGGCTCCATCTTGGGACCCCTTTTGATTAACATCTTCACCAATGATCTTTACACCTCATGCAAAGAACCCTCCCTTATTCAGTATGCTGACGACTCCACACTTATATCCATCTCAAATAACATTCCTGAACTACACTCCCTGACCAAACAGGCCCTACTATCCACTGAACAATGGCTCTCTCACAACCTATTGATCCTAAATCCCAAAAAGACCAAACTCCTACTTTTCCTTCCCCGTTCTCTTTCTCATCACAAAACCTCCTTTTTCATTACATCTTCTAACAATACAAATATCCAACCTGACAACCACACAAAACTCCTAGGGGTCATTATCTATGACTAACTCAAGTTCAACCTACACATAACTCCAATGTGTGTGTATATGTATATATATATATATATATATATATATATATATATATATATATATATAATAAAAAAAACAGAAACTAGGTCTGCTATAATCGGAACAAAAAATTCCTAACCCCTGAATCTAGACTTACCTTGGGCTAGGCACTCCTCCTCCCCTCCCTCTTATACGCCGCTCCAGTTCTTACCAATATCCAGGCCTCCACTCTAAACAAACTGCAACAGACTTACCATAAAATAGCCATATTCATTACTAACTCCCCATACAACTCACACCACTGCATTTCTTTAAACTCTCTTCAATGGCTTGAACTTCCCCAGTTTCTGCTATCTTAATTTCATATGCTACACTCTATTCTTTATAAACCCTCCTTCTATCCATCTCTATCTTCCTTAGTCTCCATCTACATCCCATCCCGGACCCTCCGTACTTCTAACCAACAATTACTTGACATCTACCACCCAGAAAGGTCAATAGGCAAACTACTCTACAAACACTCCCTTGCCCATGCTTGGAACAAACTTCCCCTTGACTTACGTTCAATCTCCCACACCTCACACTTTAAAAATGAACTAAAAGCTTATTTTCTCAATTCCAGAACCTGCCCTTTCCATGACCCTACCTAGTCTTCCTTCCCTTTATGTACCCTCAAAAGGACCATGCTTAGTATCTCATTACACCTCTCTCTCTCCAATGTGTCTACTATGCATTTGCACAATTTTATACAAACATAAAATGTCCATTGTTCACCTACTGAACTATATCAATGTAAAATTGTTACTTAGCTTCTTTTTAATGCAACTTTAACTTTATGCATGTATCCCAACATATGTGAATCGTTTTGCTATAACTGCTATTATATCAATATTTTTTAAAATTGTACTTGTTTTAAAATGTATTACTGGAGCTTTTCTCCTTGGGTCTCCACTAAAAATGGGCCACCAGCTCAGTTGGACAAACCCAGTTAACAAATGTCAATAAATAAATAAAATCTCTCTCTCTCTCTTTTTTTAAACCACAGCTTAATGGCTACTAGCAACCTCTTCCCTTACATTGTATCGTACTATGTATGTCTTATGTCTTTTGTCAGATACTTAATGGAACTCTGAATGTCTCTTCCATGTATTTTTTTACCTTGTAATACTACAGTTTACCTCTGATTATAATCATCATCTATACAAGGATTTTCCCCCTGGGCGTCCAGTGAAAATGGGCTATCACTCAGTCGGACATACCTGGTTAACAAATGTCAAAATAAAATAATAAAAGGCTATTAAGTAAGATTAAATATGCTGTATAAAAATTAGTTAAGAACAGAACATTTCAACTGACTGGAAGTTTCCTGTTTGGTTAAGATTACGGTTGTGGGGGCATCCATTTTGAATCAATATGGGAATGATATGATAACCAAAACAAAAGGAAAGAATGGATAAAGTACTAAGAGTCACAATATGTGGCTGTCTTGGCTAGCAGCTCCAGGAGACGGACTCTATCTCCAGTGCATTATCTCGCCAAACACACATCCATTGCTTTGTTAACATTTGTGCTAACTGGCCATTAAAAACGGACAATACAAACATCAATAAACACTTACACATACACACGTAAAGAATGCCAAGAAGATGAATACTTAAATAATTATAAAGATACGATACTGTATGAAAGAAGAGAACATGCTGCATAGAGTCTGTAATTAATTGCTCAACACTGCTAGAACTTGCAATCAAGACATCGCTTAGAATTAAACTTACTAATATGAAAAAAATATTTGCAGACCTGAATGGTAGTAAAGTGGACGTAGTAATAAACAAAACTCTACAAAAATTCTCCAGTGTTGTAGGCACTAAATGTAACATTGGAAATATGCACACGTTTTAAAACAAGTTGGGAGCAAGAGCATAAGAGTCCTATATGCAAAACGCACTCCCAACTCCAGATAACAAAAACTTTCCTAAAATATGAAGCGGGTAGCATGTATAACCCCCCACTACAATCTATTACCTATTAAAAAAAAATCATACCTCCCCAAAAGAAGGGAAAAAAACTCTTCTCTGCTTCACTTGCTAACAACCACAGCTAGTGCGCGGCCTATTCCAACGTCTCTAGTTCTGCCTTGATCAATGTTGTTGTATGGATTAGTAATGGCTGATAAATGCCCAGATGGTAGTAATACTAACTGATGTGTTTTTAACGGAAAGTTTAGAATAAATTCGTGGCGCCTTCTACAACGTATTTAGTTCGTAGCATTTATCGACTGTGGAAGTGTGTGGTTACGAATATCATTACTATTTTTAACCAATTAAAGGCGAGTCTCCTCCCCTGTCTGCTACTGCTACCTGGGACTTTACACACGATTATAGAAGAGTAGGGTATAGATTGTTTAATTGAAGTAGGATGGGCTAACTGAATCAAGTACCGTGAACTACCAGTGAGAACGAAAACGGTCATGAGTTGGCTTGCTAGACACACTTTGCATCCCTTAAAAGTTACAAAAAGTTTCACATCTTGCACCCATGCATCCTAAACAGACAACTGTAGCCCTTTAGTGCTGTATAAAGTGTCAATGATGGCATTTGAGTTGCGAATAAGCAAAGCCCGCCCACCACTCAACTCCAAGTGACGTGTACAAATGCTAATGAATATTCATAGAATATCCCCCTCGGCTATGTGAATATTCATCAGGTATTCTGTACGTCCATTCAGGAAATGAACTAAACAATGAGTTAAAATAAATTTTAAAAGAACAGCACGATACCTGTTAACTTACTACTGAAATAAACGTACACCATAACTATTTTTTCCCTCATATGTATTCCCAATATTCTTCAGGTGTTCGGCATTTCAATTCACGGGAGTACACAAAGGAAAATACAAAAAGTGCAACTGCGCAAGCGTCCATTACATTTTCAGCCTAATGAAGTTTAACTAAATCCACAACTGTCAATCTCTAGATGAGAGACCCACAGACACAGGATTCTAAAATCAGGGACAATCAGCTACACCTAATTAACATAAAGCGTAAGCGCAAATTCATTTGGCCCCGGGTTTGGCGAAATTGAAGTGTATTAACCCACCACCAAGTTCGCGCAGGAATGGGCGTGCCCGCCGTGATTGACATGCCGGAGGGCGGGGATTAACAATGGCAATGGACCGTGATTGACACGCAATGCAAATATAACGGTAAATCCGTGACATGTATGGGATTTGTTGGGATTTGGTAGTGCTGTGGAGTACCGATCGCCGCTACAGGTTGGTGATTGAAGCGAAGGAGTAGTGGGTCGCCTGTCAAAACAACGATTTATTGTCGTTGTGAGTAATCTGGTGAAGTAGATGCAGAATTTTAATCTTGTGGTCCTGATTGGAATGCCAGTAGTGGGAATTAGAATACTTCTGTAGGAAGCGGGGGACGGGGTGCTACTTGAAAGACTTTCTTGCATATCTCTCAGCTGTCCAGGTTTTCTAAGAATGCCCAGATTTCAGCCTAATTTTTCTCTGTTCCTAATAAAATTTGTGATTTTATGGCAACTCGCAGATAAATGAAGTCACTAATGACACATATTTGAGATGTTAACATAAAGCCTGTTACTCTAGCAACTTCTCAAGCTTATAGGAGCAATATGTAGAATTTGTCCCTGTTTTGGGGCATTTGTCCCTTCCATTAACTTAAGATTTGTCCGGATTTCTTGCAGTGATAGGTTGAGAGCTATGCTTATTTGTGAGGATCTTAAGTAGCACTCTAACACACTGAATATATCTTGGCATGTTAAGTACTACTATATAGTAAAGGTTGTGAATTTAAGTTGTCGTTGAAGTAGTGTATTAGCTCTGATGCACTTCAATCAGCTGAAGTAGCTTCATTCCTTTACTTGGCTGTTTTTTAAACCTTGCCACCCCTTTCCTATGTTACTTTAAAATTGCGCCAGTGACACTTCTCTAATGGACATGGGTAACCTGTAAGTGGTTAATCTCTCAGCCCCATGCTTACACTTATCAAGGGTATCAGAACTTATCAGAGATTTGGGATGCAATGGCTAGGCTTGAAAACACCCTTGTGGTTGTTAGGTTCAAGTTCAAACAGTGGATCAGGATGTTGTGGGTGTCTGTTTTTTAGCCTAAGTTCACGAAATAAAGAAATAGACACATGCTAAATGTATGTGTTTTCTTGTTAACTGGACAAACAGTACTTGCCTTTGGACTTTTGCTGAAATAAAAAAATGTTTTGATTTCACAGCAATCGCATCTTTTTGTGCAGTTAACTTGTGTTTCGCATATCGCAAATATTACCTTGTGTTATGGTGGCATCTTTCAATCAAACGGTGGGCAGTGCATTCAAAATGCTCGCAGGTGGGGTTTGGGCGGGGCTTGCTACTGCGCATCTGGTGGGTTAATACACTTCATTTTCGCCCAAGTTTTATTTTTTTTAAACTTAAGTCTTATATTCTACTGTTCTGTAGGAAGAGAAGGAAATTTAAAATAAAAATCCAATCCATGTTGCACAAGAAACCTCAGACCTTCTGGGAAAAATTATGAACTCTTTTTCTCCACTCTGTCTGCATGTTTCTGTGGGAAATCCATATTGTCACTCCCGCAGCTATGATAATAACCCACACAATAACACAAACACCATCCACAGCCCTTTCTACAACAAGAATTTTACTTTGTTGTCATTAAGATTTTAAATTATTATTTCTTAGTCGGATAAGTGTTCATCAACAGTACTTAATCACCAACGGCCTGGCCAGAAGAAGCATTAAATGCAACAGTAAATAAACGGTAAGTAAATAAAGTGTACTTCAGAGGTTTAGTACCACTGATAAGTACAGACTAGTATATGCACATAACTCAGAACTTGGTAAATGAGAGGCAAAGAGGTAAAGAATGCAGTATAAATAGGTTTAAGATCTTGGCAGATGACAGCAGTTCACATACAGGAAAGGCAACGCTGTAAAGCTTTATGGCCCTCACTATGAGACCACCCAAGATGTTAGTTGTAATATTACAAGAGTGGTTTATGGTCTTTTTATGGTGGTGGAACACTACAGAAACTGTCAATTAGGACCTGTCTTAGGCCAGTTGAACATACAACACAACTACAAGATGTAACCGCCCAAAGAAAAAAGGTGGAGGTGTTGCATTAATCTATTCCAATCTACTTACCTTAATTCCCCAATGCAGAACTAACAGTCGGTCTTTTACAAATGAGCAATCACAAAAGACTCTTGTATCATCACTCTTTATATCCCACCCGGAAATAACGTCTCAACCCTTGAAGACATACTCCAATGGGCCTCAGCTGAAATTAAACTGGAAACTTACATACTAGGCGATGTAAACATCGATTGGAATAAAATCAACAGTCCCATGCCCTCCCTGTCCATTAACCTCTTTAACTTTACTCAAGTAATCCACTCTATCACCAGACCCAATAAAACAAATCCCCCAGGATCCAATCTTGCTTGGATCTTAGTCTCCCATCCAAATAAAATTACCAACTCTGGCACCATCTCTGACACTATTGGTGACCACCTCCCAGCATTCATTTACCATGCAACCACCTCCCATCCACACCAATATTCAGACCCACAACCTTAGTAAATTTGACCCCAAAACCTTCTTAATTATCTCAAACAAATGAATTGGAACATTCTAAAAACACTTCCACTCAATAAAGCCATAGACCACTTTAATTCTACTTTCCTAGACACTCTAAATTCCCTAGGTCCACCAAGGAAAAAAAGAATAAAAACCATAACTGCCCCTTGGCTAACCAAAGAAACAAACCAAATTATGCATCAATGAGACAAATCCTGGAAGCTATGCCAAAAGAATAAACTTCCCGCAACCCTTCTCCAATATACACAGCTCCATAACTTTGCAAAAAAAACAAATCTTCAAAGACAAAAAATCCTACTACACTAAGCTCCAGTCATACCATTCCCAAAACCCTAGGCTTTTTTGGAACTCCATAAGCACACTCCTCAACCCAGGCTCCAAAAATAACCCATGTCCAGACCCAAGTAAATCTGACCTCGAATTATCCTCACTATTCAACTATTTCCTTATATAGACAATATCCAGCCTAACAAAAACTTTTCCCAACAATGACCCATCTCTCCTACATTCCACCTCATCTAATTCCCCAAATAATTCCCCCCCCCCTGTATTTGAGCTTAAACCTGTCTCCACAAACTACATAAAAAGACTTCTATCCAAACTTAAATCCTGATCCAATGCACCTGACAACATCCCCTCTTTTTTTCTCAAGTCTGCTGCCGATGGTATAGCTCTCCCAATTAGTATCCTAATTAATAGATCTATAAAGGAATCCTATGTCCCTAAACTCTGGTGCTCCTCCTTTATTCTTCCTCTCCACAAAGGAGGCAAAAACACTAACATTTCAAACTTCTGCCCTATAGCTCTTCTCTCTCCAATCTCCAAAATCCTACAAAAATACTTCCACCTCCAACTTATACCTTTTCTGACTAAAAACCAACTTCTTACCCCTACCCAACATGGCTTCCGACCAGGACATAGCACCATAACATCTCTACTCTCATTCTTAGAAACTGTCAATCAAGCCCGAGATTCTGGGAACTTAGTATCCACAGTGCTCCTAGATCACTCTAAAGCATTCAATACTATTTTCCATAAGCACCTTCTAAGTCGTCTATCAAACCTAAATCTCTCCCAAAACACACTTTTCTGATTCTCAAGATAGATAGATATCAGGCTGTGAAATGGAAAAAAGGCACCTCACCTTTCTTACCCACTCCTACCGGAGTACCACAGGGGTCCATCCTTGGACCAATGCTGTTTAATATCTTTATCAATAACTTTCACTCTGCTATTCCTAATGCCAAAGTCATCCAATATGCAGATGACTCTACACTTGTCTGGTCTGTCTCTAACCTCAATGAACTCCTATCTAAAACTCAGACTGCCTTCTCAACTACTGAGATCTGGATGTGCCAAAATCACCTTTCTCACAATGTTAACAAATCTAAAATATTATTATTCACTCCCTCAAAATCTTTCTCTGTTGATAAAAATTCCTTCCAAGTCCTTAGCCAATAAACTCTCTGATCAAAGTCATTCCCTTTGCCAAACTACTCAGTGTAACTATAGACTAACACCTCATGTTTGACATCCATATTCAGCAAAATATAAAGAACACCCACCAAAAACTAGGTATGCTATACAGGAACAACCACTTCCTCTCTACTTGTAGCAGGCATACTCTGGCCTCCTCTTACCTCCTTCCCTCCCTTCTGTATGGTGCCCCACTACTAACTAACCTATCCTCTTCCATCACTTCCAAACTTGAAAGCTGTTTTAACAAAATTTCTAAATTTGCCACCAAAGCCAAACATTCCATACATCACTGTGTTACCCCCCAATCCCTCAACTGGTTAAAATTCACAAATTACCTGGACTTCCTCCAGCTCACTACAGCACATAGACTAATATTTAATCCAACCAAATTCCTAGTTCTAACCAACATCCTTTCCCCATACACCCCAAACAGAACTCTCAGATCTGAACACCAAAATGTGATTACTATCCACAAAACCTTAACATCCTGCTGGACAACTTCTCCTTAGGTAAGAAATCAAACTCTCTCCCTTCCACACTAAGGACAATGTTAAATACAAACAACTTTAAAACACAGCTTTACACCTACCTCTGCTCCAAATGGAAATGTAACTGCATTCTCCGTACCTAGAACCCTTTAACAAAAGCCCCTGGGAGGGTATCCTCCTGAGTTCCTAAACACCTTATAGCTGGCTATAACATTCTATAGCTAATTCCCATATGATCTCTCATACTCTGTAAATATTGTAAATAGATTTTGACTTTGACTTTTAACTGTGTGAATTTTTTAAAATGTATCTGCACGATATTTTTCCACTATGGGCAATATTGCTCACACTTTGTATTATTTGATATGTATTTGTAGTTGTACCCTATTTTTATTGGACTGCTATCTTTACTGTAATCTGTTTCATGGAGCTTTTCTCCCCGGGCCCCCACTGAAAACGAGCTCTGTGGGCTCAGTGGACTTCCCCGGTAATCAAACTGGAAATAAATAAATAAATACGTTCATAGGTTTGTACTAGGCTATTGGCCACCATGGTCTTTATAAGTCTAGCCATGCAAATCAACCCCAGTTTTGTTCTTAAGTACAGTGGACACCTGGTGATATGTTAGTAGTAAAGAGGGAGCAAAGGTTTATTGGAGGTATGTTAGTAAGGAGGTAGATAAGGGTTATGAAAGGGTATGTTTGGGATTAGTTAACTGACTTTCAACCTATGTCCATCAGAGACATGGGGTCAGACTGGAGGCGAATTTACCATTTCCCATCCAACGATAAAGGTTTGACTTGAAAAGGGTTAGGAATGAAGTCTGCTTAACATGGATGGGAAACCTGTTTGATACTGTAAGGATCCTTTGAAACACATATTGGTCTCTCTCTCTCTCTCTCTCTCTCTCTCTCTCTCTCTCTCCAGTATGTTTTATTTATGTTGCAGGGAATGTTCAGGTCCTTGAATCTAGTGTTCCTGGTGCTGTTTATTTTGCAGATGTGCAAGAGGTCCATTACAGCTGGGTATGAGGATGCCTTATATGTTAGGCAAAGAGCACCTGTCTGTAACCTATAGGAAACTAACTAAAGAGATAGGGCCTTAAGGCAATTGTGAAGGACAGGGTATTCTTACCTTGGATTCTCCTGGTGGGAAATTTTTGAGGACATTCCAATTGGGCATTCCTAGACTTGGAGAAAGCATATGACAAGGTCCCAAGAAAGTTGATCTGGGCAGCACTGCGGTGGTTTGAAGTCCCAGAAACACTGGTAGAATTAGTGCAGGCTATGTATAAGGACCCAATGACTCAAGTACGAACAGTGTTTGGCCTCACTGAGGGGTTCCCAGTGGGAGTAGGTGTACATCAGGGTTCAGCTCTGAGCCCTCTGCTGTTCATACTGGTGATGGACTACATTAGCAAACAGGTTGGAGGGGATGGATCAACAAAGCTGCTGTATGCAGACAATGTAGCAGTATAGGCAGACACTGAGCTAGAACTTCAGCAAAGGATAGGAAAATGGAATGCAAATCTGAAGGTACACGGGATGAAACTAAGCACAAATAAGACAGAGGTAATGGCAGCAAATTGGGGAAATCAGAAGAAGCTGAGAATAGAGATAGAAGGGAAGATAGTGGAAAAGGTAAACAGCTTCAAGTATCCGGGAGGGGTAGTTGGGGAGAAGGGTAGTCTGAATGAAGAGGTCAAAGCTAGAACCAGAGGGGCTGCAGCTAACTGGCATAGAATATCCGGTTTAGTCTATGACAGAAGAATTCCAAAGAAGCTGAAAAGTAAGGTGTACAAGACAGTGGTGCAACCAGTACTACTGTATGGTACAGAAACCTGGGCAGTAAAGGCAGAACAGTTGAAGAAGCTAGAGGTGATGGAAATGAAGTGCCTGAGAAAGGTGTTAGGATGCACACTGTGGGGTAGATGAAGAAATTAGGACATAAGAACAGAAGCCAAAGTATCTCCAATTGCAGTTAAGATCAAAGAGAACAGATTAAGGTGGTTTGGGCACATGTCTAGAAAAGCAGAAGACAATCTGGTGAGGAAGATTTGGGACAGACAGGAAGAAGGTAAGAGGAAACTAGGACATCCAGCAAAGAAGTGGATGGACTGTGTGAAAGAAGATCTGCGACAGTCTGGCATGAGTGTTGAAGAAGGCAGGAGTGTGGCACTGAATCGAGAGAGTTGGTGAAAGTTAACATGATACCCCGACCCCATGTAGAAAAATGGGAAAAAGGGGGCTGATTATGATGATAATCATGATGATAATTCCAACTGTTGCATGTACTTGCTTAGATACATGCCAAAGGTAGCATTGTATTCAGTGATAGCTCTGATAAGGGCTGAGTAGAGTAGTACTATAACTTTCATAGACCTGGATGCCATACCCTTGCTTATGAGTTGGATGACATAGAATGATTTCCTTAATATCTTGGCTACATATTGGTCAAATGCCAAATTACTGTTAACATATGTTCCCAAATCCTTAACTACCAAGTCAACTCTTAGGGGTGTCTTATCAATGGAATAATTATCCTGGGCAGACAACTTCCCAAAGGGCACTGTAATTAATTTTGAGTTGAGTCTTAATCCATGTCTCTGGCACCAATCATTTGTTTGTATTAGACTCTGTTGTAGGATGTTTGTGTTGTGGGAGGAATCTTTGATAGCTCTGAATTTACAGTCGTCTGCAAACTTGGTGAGCCAGAGGCCTTCGACATTAGTCTTGACTTCTGAGAAGTAGATGCAAACAGGAGTGGACCCAACACAATGTCCTGGGGTATTCTGCTTGTGATCGGTCCCCTGATGGAAGTGGCCTCACCAATCCTGACTTCTTGGGTCCAATCTATCAGCCAGCCAGCATTCCAGTGAATTATATAGTGATTTATGCCTAGTTTTGAGAGTTTGTCAACAATACGAGTGGGGTATTGTTTCGAATACCTTGGCCAGGTTGAGGTAGGCAGTGTGCACCATTTTCCCTCATCCATAGCCTTCAGTCTAGCAGGTTGAGTAGGTAAGACCTTCCCTTGACAAAGCCAAAGCGGGAAGGGTCCAGTGTCTGTAGGTTGCCAATGTCCTTGTTTATCATTTCCATGATAATTTTTTTCCATGGCTTTGCGTATTAGACTTGTCAGACTTATGGGTCTGTAGTTCCTGGGGTCGGTTGATGATCCACATTTTTCAAGAGGGTTGACCGTTGCGGCCCTCCATTCACTTGGTATGTAACCTGTTCTGAGGTTATAGTTGAACAGAGTCTTTAGTGGTGCTGCTAGGTCAAGATTGTTGCTATTTAGGAGACATATAGGGATATTGTCCAGGCCCATTGAAGCAGTGATTTTGGCCTTAGCAAGCACTGCCAAAATTTCTTCCCTTTGAAAGTTGGGAAGTAGTGGGGGTGAGTTTAGAGATAAATTTATCAACTAGAAGATTTGCTGTGTCACCCAAGTCATTGAAGGTTGTGCCATTTACCACCAGTTCTGCACACTGCTGTGTGCTACCTTTAAGGTTTCTGACATAGCTGAAGAAGGTTTTGTGATTGTCCTTATCTTGAGAGGCTATTCTGACCTCATAATTGGCCTTCTTGGAAATTATTAGACCTATTACTTTCTTGTTTAGTTGAATTAGAGGGCTCTTATCTCTGTAAGAGTGTTGCTCTTTATGATTTTGGCCATGACTTTTTTCTTTTGTTATATACACTGTTAAAGTTAGGATTCCACCAGTAGGGTTTATTTTTGGTGTTAGATCTGGGTTTGCTTCTGCTAGGTACAGCAGCCCCAATGCAGCCATTTTCGTGCTTGTACAGGATTTCTGTGAACAATTCTGCATAAACAGCTGTGTTCTTAGGGTTTGCAGGAGTATTAAATTTTGACAAACTGTCGCTTAATAGGATGTAGTTAGCTTTAGAATAGTTCTTAACTATTACTGGTTTTGTTGGGTTTTCCGGGTTGATTTTTATTTCTAGGGGACAGCTTTGTGATCCATCCTCACCACTGAGGACATGACATAGCTCTCCCATATTGGCGAGTACCAGGTCTAGTATGTTGGCTGACTAGGTCCCCCACTCTTACGAGGGGGGGGGCACACTAGGCTATGTTAAGGTCATTATAACTTATGAAGGCCACAAGACTTGCCCAGGAGACACTACAGCAAAATGCAAGAAATTCACCTACTTGAAGTTTTGATTTCACAGTAACTATGAATCTGCTAGTGGAGCAGGCTACACTTTCTATCATGCCCTGCATTAGTGGCTACTCTATTACTGTTACTAGTGTAGGTTTGTACCATTTTTATGATTCAAAGTGTCAGCTGCGCATGATTCCACAGTAGCCAGTTGCTCTTGAGTGCTTAACAGGGTTTTTAACCCAAAACTGCATGGTCTAGTTGATGTTGTTTACAGTACCTCTGAAAGATGGTGGTAAATCTACTTCTGTAGTAACATGTTTTTGACAAAATATAAGATAATAAATAAAGCTATTGTTTTGTTTTTAATACACAGTAATAGCATCTATTCCTGACACATAATTTAAAATAATCTTAAATCAAGGATGCCAGTGGGTGGAAAGCGGTTAGGATAGGCTAGGGTGGTAAATGGGGGAGTCAGTTGGAAGGCCCCTTTTTAAATTGTCCAAATTAGGCCCCACAATTGCTAAGGCCGCCCTGCCATTAAGTGATCCTATACATTCTACCTGTTATGACCACTTCATTTTATAAGAATTTAATATTTTTATCTTTAAAATTACATCATAAGTAGACAAAAAGACCCTATGGAAATATTAGAAGTGCATTTGTATTATCAATGACAATACATAGTGATACAGCTGCAATCACTTTTTTATTAAATTAAATTGAATTAAAATGTGAATTGACAAGCAAAAGAATCAGTTACATAACTAAGGCACCTGATTCGTTTGCCTGTCTAAATTGCGAGACTCAGCATTGTGGACCTTGATGGTGCAAAAATAAACTGTGATTGAAAAAGAGAGTGAGTTGTATCACTTGCTATTACATCTCTAAGGTGGTTTTGCTGGGAGGATTGCACCCCCCCCACCCTACTTACATATAATGGCTCTGAAATTGCTGTATCTTGGATTAGGGGAGACACTTTAAATATGACGACTTTGGATTTAATGTATATACAGTAGTTATAGTCGAGGACTTACAGCAGTCTTCCCCCATAGCTATTTTGAGATTAATTTAAAATTTGAAAATGATGGCTTCTGTACAGATCTGGAATCTGCAGACGAACTGTGGACAGACAGACATACTTGTAGTTCTTCTGCTCAGAGAACACTTTCTAATTTTTATTATTAAATTTGCAGAGGAACCCTTGACAGATTGCAGAGGAACACTAACCTAGCTGAAAAATCACTACAACATAACAGGTGGCTTTTTTTTTGGATGGCTGGTATATGCTTCCATACATCTTTTTTTTTTTTTCTTAGAACGTGTTTGTAACAAAAAAAAAAACAAAATGGGGAGGTATGCATTCAAAAAGTATGAAACTGCCGAGTATTTACATTCTGAGACAGTTTCAAGTTTTTTTCAGGATATAAAATTAATGAAGATAAAACAAAGGCTATAGCTGTAAACTAAGTGCCCACAAATGAATTAGTTCAGCAATACCCACGTTTATAGGGACATGATAAAATGAAGTACTTAGGAGTATGGGTTAAAAAGGATTATGTTATGGCAACTAAGGATATGTTGGGAGAGACTAAGCAAAAATTAATACAACAATTGAGAAACTGGGAGCTCATGCCTATGGATATGGATAGCAAGTGTGACGCCTGTGCACTGGCCCAGTAATAAAGGAGCCTCAGTCCTCACCACTAGCACCAGTGGGGATGTGCACATTGGGAAGGATAACAAGTACACATACAGTAAAGTACAATTTCCCTTAAGAGCACACAGAGATCACACAGTCAGTCTGGGGCTGGTTTCCTCCTTTCTCTCCAGATCCCTAATAAGACTCCTGACTGACACATCTATAGGGTACAGATCTCAGTCTAGTGGTCAAGACAACACCTCCAGCACCATCTCTGTCCAACTAGTGCTTTGTCTCCCTGCCCAAGTAGCTGACACATGCACGCTTTAAGATATGAGTTACGTACAACATACAAACAGTCCTGGGGAAGGCTAGCACAGGTTCTCCAGCTATGCCCCCTTCTCTCCAAACTATAAGGTAGAAATCACTGCCACCAACCACTATTTATTAGCTACTACTAAGGCCCCTACCAAAGGGTGCCCAATTTTACTGTGCAGTATTACTGTTATCCAAATAGTAAGTGTGACCAGGACATTTAAAGCTATTGGAGTGGCGTATGCAGTATCACAAAATACATGCAAGTACTCTAGAGCTTAAATTATCTCTACACAAAACAGCCACAGTTGAAATGTTTAAAATATTTAATAATAAATAATAAAATCACAAGACAATACTCATCAATTCAACACAGTGCTAATACAGAGTTCAGAAATTACAGGAAAATGCTTTAAAATAATACTGTAGAATAGTCTGACAGAAATATAGAAAACAGATAGACTAATCTGGCTATGTCTATCTATCTCTAAGAAAAATCACTGTTCTAAATAAATATCTTACTTACAGAGCAAAGGCAGAGTGCTGGTGAGTTGATGTGTTTAGGTTCAGACAAAATCCAAAATCCTCTTTCTCCCTGGGAAAGTCTTAAATTGATAACACAGTACTGCTGAGTCATTTCAGATTACATCACTCTTAAGAGTTCTGATTTTGTTTCCTAGGTTCACAGAAACTCAAAATTTACATTTCTTTTTGTACTCTGCACCTGCAGGAAGCCACAGCTACAGAGTAGCTCCCTCCCTGAAGTAACCACCTCATCATTCCTGGTGGAAAGTGTGCGGTCTGACTTGGTCTCCCTCAGGCTACCAGACTCACATGTTTGTCTCCAAGCCTGACTGAGTGTAGCTGCATGGGCACATGGTACTGCATTATCGAAATCATTTCCTATCAAGACATTTGCGGGGATATCCTCAAACACACCTACTTGCTGGCTTCATTTTCCATCCTTCCAGTCCAGGTGAACCCTAGCCAAAGGTATTTGGAATGGGGCCCCTCCTAAAGCTCTGACTGGAATAGAATGCCCAAGCAAGTAGTGCACCTCTTTAACCATTGCAGGCTTCACAATGGTTAGGTCAGAGGCTGTTTCTCTCTTAGCAATGGCTTCTTTACCATTCACTATGATAGGATATAACCTCTGGTGGTAGTTTGGTACCCTTGCTGTCTCAAGACAACCTAGTGTTGGCATTTTGTCTTTCCTACTTACTGGTTCCCTCACCTTTTGTTCCCCGCCTTGCCTCTGTGGCCCTCTATATGCCACATGGACCCACTGGTTGCATTCAAAACATTTAACCCTAGGTCCTGGACATGTACCTGGACTAGTGGCTTCCCCTGCTACTGGCAGATTCTGTTGGGGCTGTCTAGGCTGCCCACCATTGGTTCCTTTAGACCCATGAGCAGCACTGGGTGTCCCTTTCCTGTGCAGTGATGCCCTGCTTGCTAGGTATAGGTCTCCCTTATTCTCCAACTCATCTGAAGTAGCACATTGTCTATCAGCTAACCAGATCCTCATGTCCTCAGGCAAAGTGCTAAGAGCTTGTTCCCTCAGCTAAAGGTCTGCCAGCCCTTCCAAAGTGGTGACCTGACATCCACTCACCCACCTATGAAAATAAGTGCTCAGTTCAGCAACATATTCAAACACACTTTCATCTGCCTTGCGTCTATGCTCAAGAAAGATTTTCCTATAAGCTTAAGGTGTTAGCTTAAAAAATTATAGCAAACAATTCTTAACAGCAGTATAATCAAACAATTTGGGATCAGATCATTTAGACAGCACAGTTACAGCTTTATCATGGAGTAAGGGGATCAGGAACCGTACCCAGAGCCTTTGGTCAACATCATACTGTTTACATACCCTCTCAAACATATGAATGAAACTATCAAAATTATCCCCCTCTGTAAACTGCGGAAGAAATTTACTGACCTTTTGTGCTTCTGGGGTCCAGTTACTCCCTTCCCTATTACCTCCAGGACTCTGGCAAAGAGTCAACATCTCATTTTTGTGCTGCCTCTGCCTCTTCTTCTCCACAGCTTCCATTTCCAAATGCCTGGCCTCCAACCCAAGTCTCTTTAGCTCCAGATGGATTTTTAAGTCCTTTGCAGAAAAGTTGAACTGTCCATTCTCTGAGCGTTGTACATCTCCACGGCCTTTCTGATCAACCTCCTGATTGCTGTTTTTTGATGTCGCTGTGACCAAAGCTGCAGTTATGTCTGCCTTAGTAAGGTTTCCTTGCACCAGTCCCTTAGCCTGGTACATCTCAGCCAACTGGCTCCTTGTCAACTTGCCATACTCCTCTGCTGACAAGCTTGCCTGCTCTCCCTGACTAACTAAGCTAACAAAAGAAATAAAACAATTGTGATCTGAACTCTGAATGTTCACTGTGTGGCTGATTTAGAGTGCAAAAACACCTTCAGTGATCACTGTACACAAGCTACAGGAATTCACTATCCATGCCACTACAAGCCATTTAGTATGTGATGTGGCTAACCCACCACAATCAAGCAATTAATATTTTATGTGGATATCCCACCACGGCCAGCCAATTAATATGTGATGCCTGTGCACTGGCCCAGTAATCAAGGAGCCTCAATCCTCACCACTAGCATCAGTGAGGGGTGTGGACATTGGGAAGGATAACAAGTACACACACAGTAAAGTACAATTTCCCTTAAGAGCACACTGAGATCACAGTCAGTCTGGGGCTGGTTTCTCCCTTTCTCTCCAGATCCCTAATAAGACACCCCACTGGCACAGCTATATGGTACAGATCTCAGCCTAGTGGTCAAGCCAAAACCTCCAGCACTCTCTCTGCCCAACCAGTGCTTTGTGTCCCTGCCCAAGTAGCTGACACACACACACACACTTTGAGATATGAGTTATATACAACACACAGACAATCCTGGGGAAAGCTGGCACAGGTTCTCCAGCTATTCCCCCTTTTCCCAAAACTATAAGGTAGAAATCACTGCCACCAACCACTATTTATCAGTTACTACTAAGACCCTTACCAAAGGGTGTCCAAATTTACTGAGTAATATTACTGCTATCCAAATAGTAAGTGTGATCAAGACATTTAAGGCTATTGGAGTGGCTTATGCAGTATCATCAAATACATGCAAGTACTCTATAGCTTAAATTATCTCTACACAAAACAGCCACAGTTGAAAGGTTTAAAATATTTAATAATAAATAATAAATACAGAAGACAATACTCATCAATTCAACACAGTGCTAATACAGAGTTCAGAAATCACAGAAAAATGCTTTAAAATAATACTGTAGAATTGTCTGACAGAAATATAGAAAATAGCTAGACTAATCTGGCTATTTCTATCTATCTCTAAGAGAAATCACTGTTCTAAATAAATATCTTACTTGCAGAGCAAAGGCAGAGTGCTGGTGAGTTGATATGTTCAGGTGCAGACAAAATCCAAAATGCTCTATCTTTCTCTCTGGGAAAGTCTTAAATTGATAACACAGTACTGCTGAGTCATTTCACATTACATAATTCTTAACAGTTCTGATTTAGTTTCCCAGGCTCACAGAAACTCAAATTTTACATTTCTTTTTGTCATCTGCACCAGCAGGAAGCCACAGCAATAAAATACATTTTACATGTAAAACCTTAGTAATTATCTCCTGTCCTAAGACAACAGAAGAATTCCTTAGTCCAGACAGCCTGTCTCCAAGCTGGATATCAAAGAGTCACAAAATGCTTCACTTATCAGCTTTCTTCCAGATGGGTGCACTGTGGTTACATTTTTGAAGGTCAGTGTAACATATAGTTTAATCATAGGTTCATAGGTTCATGGGTTGGTACTAGGCTATTGACCCTAGGGCCTATACAAGCCTAGCCATAACAATTCCCTGGCTATTTCTTCCCACACTATTTACTTCTCTGGACCCCTGTCTAGCAGGGCAACTGACGTGATCCCTGTGATGAATTTCCTTTCTCCCATCCAATCGTCAAGGTTCCTTTTGAAGAGGGCCAAAGAGGCGTTCTGCTTGACGTGTATGGGCAGTCTATTCCAGAGTCTTGAGAGTCTCTAGGTCAGGAACCTATCCCGCCAGCATGTTTTGTTTATTGTGATGACAAGGATTAGATCCCTGGAGTGTGTGGTTCTGAGGGATTGGGATTTCTTTAAGTGTAGCATGTCCAACAACTCTGGGTTTGGCATGACCTTGTATGTTAAGCAAAGATCACCTCTGAGTAGACGAAATGCAACAGGGTATGGCTGGAGTTTTTTAAGGCAGTCAGCGTAAGGCATCTGCTTTAGGCCTGTGATTCTTTTAGTGAGGTATTTCTGCGGCCTTTCCAGTTGTTGCAGATGTCTTGAGAGGTACATAGCAAAGGGGCGGTGTATTCTATAATGGGGTCTAATGAGGGATGGGTACAGTGGGACAATGACCTCCTTTTTTCTGGATGAAAAGCCCCTAGTGATGAGGTGCGCCACATAGAAGGACTTCCTGACTGCTGTGGCGATGTGGTTTTCGAAGGTGAGACCACTGTCCACCTGTGTCCCTAAGTCTCTTATCACACTTTCTGTGTTTAGTGTACTGCCACCTATGTGGTAATTCATGGGTACAAGTTTTTTTCCCAAAGGGGATAACTATACATTTCTTGGCATTGATCTTGAGCTTATGACTCTGGCACCAAGCATCTGTTTCTGTAAGGCCCTTTTGTAGAGTATTCACATCATTTGTGGATTCAGTAATGGCTTCCAGTTTGCAGTCATCTGCGAACTTTGTTAGCCAGAGTCCCTTAGTGTTGGCCTGTACTTACCAGAAATAAATGCTAAACAAGAGCAGTCCCAGGACTGAACCCTGAGGTACTCCACTTGTCACTTGTCTGGAGCCGGATTTGGAGTCGGCTACTTTTACAGTGTAGGTTCTGTCAGTAAGCCAGTTGGCAACCCATTGAGTGACGCAGGGATTAATGCCCAGCTTAGTAAGTCTATCTATGATTCTAGAGTGGTGGGGGATCTGTAGCAAGCTACAATTTGGATTGCACTCTTACCTAATGTTAGTTGCACCTGGAGAATTTCAGACGCATTGTGTTGGGCAACTCTCCTGGTGGTGTGAATATCCTCGGTGAATAGTGGCACTCCTCCACCTTTAGTGTTTCGGTCCTGGTTTGGTGACCAAAAAGTGTGGTAACAGTTGTAGCCTGGTATTGCAGGGCTGCTCTTTGGAGACTTGAACCAGGTCTCAGTTACTGCACAGATATCGATGTTCTCCATTATTAGGAGTGTCTCGAGAGAGTGCATTTTGAGGTTTAGATTTCTAGCATTGAGTAGCATTACCTTCAAAATTTGCATAGTCATAACATATAGTTCTCTTTACATTTGTAAAGCAAGCCTGTGGAGTACATTAATATTTAAAATGACATAGAATTATTTACAAAATTCTATCTAGCTAGGCTGGCAACCTTCACAGCAAGCAGTAAATGTTTTTAGGCCCTTTAGTTTTATATACAGATTAGGCATATTTTTATCAACCAGAGGAAAAGTTATGGATAGCAATTAATAAAGAGTTGAAGAATTTTATATAGGAGGAGAAGAGGGCAAGAGTCAAGTGGGGTAAGTTGATCCTTCCAATAAAACAAGGAGATTTAGCATCACCTGCCTTGAAGGGATATTTTACAGCTACACAGTTAAGGCTGATATACATAACACAAGCAGAAAGCTATAATTCAAAGTAGAAAGAGATGCTGATGAAGCAGGGGGACAATTCAAAAAATGAGGAAAGAGTGGGATTTTGGGTGAAGATCCTTGAGGAGAATAACAATCTTACAAAATATTATATTCATAAATCAACAGGAAGTATACTAAGATCTAAATCACTATAGAAATGGAGAAAGGAGATACGGCCAATAGGGAGGACTACAATTAGGGATACAGAGAACAGGCAAGAGGAGGCTAGTATTTACTGGATGAAGCTGGCAAAGGAACCATGTATTGGGAACAAACAATTAGGGAAGAAAAGGTAATAAATGTGAATAGTCCAAGAAGACATTCGGACTGCAGGCTAGAGATTGCCTTCTCTATCAGGGACTAATATCAGACAAAGGGGTAGGTGAATCCTAAATGAAAGACTTGCACTGGTTGAGTTTTAGTTGAATCTAGAACAGAAGCTGCTGTTAAAAAAAGGATAATTAGTGGGACATATAAAATACTGTACAATAACTATAGAAATCAATCAGAGGAAGTCAGAAAAGACTGGGAAGAGAGAATAAATAAGCAACTCAAAAAGAAACAATGAGAGGACATATGTAAGGCTCCCAAGTATGCTACAAAATCTAGAACATTTAGGATTTTTCCTGGAAGTGTTCACTTGGGTACTTGTATACCACAAGCAGACTACAAATAATTTTTCCTCGGGTAGATGGCAAGAAGAAGGTGGTACCTGAGAGCTTATGTTCTCAAAGTGTAATGAGTTGGCAGACTTTAAAATTACTTACAGAGTACTCTGTCAAGAATACTGGGCAAGCAAATAAGTATAACTAAGGAAATGTTATTTTGAGCTAGGATACAGGATCTGAATTGCCTAGACCTAGTAAGGTCTTGTTAAGTCTAATTCTGCCAAAAATCAGTTACTAGAAAACTGAAAACAAAGTGTAAACCAAACATGCATGAAGTAGTGAACATTGTACCAGAGATAAAAGAACAGAAAGTGGGATCTTTAGAAAAGGATAGGAGTAAATTCAATAGAAAAAAAATGGAACTTGTGGGAACAATACATGCAGAAAAATGACTTGGAGGAGGAATAATGAAGTTTAAGAGAAGGCAGGAAATGAACACGTTATGTAATGTTGGTTTGATTGTGTTGCACTGAACAATGTATGTGATGTATAATGTTTGTAAATGTGAACTTGTTAATATGGTTTGATTACTTTTATATAAATATTAGTTTCTGTATGTCATAAGTGATAATTCAATAAAGTTTTTTTCTTCAAAAAAATTCTGGGAATTTAAAATAGTTTATCATTAATAAAAATTGTACATATATGTGTGTGTGTGTGTGTCTGAATGTCTGTATAAAGGATGTGTTTTGGCACAGTCTTGTGTGCACATACTGGGTTCCGAGTAGATGTAGTTATAGTAGAATAACAGGGTGGGGTAGTAAGACTTTGGGTGACTGCAGAACAGAGTAGCCCTAGGATGCACAGTTGTAAACCCTGCCTTTGTCTGTCCATAACCTGACTAATGCCATCCTCACCAACATGTAAACATACCACTTAAAGTGCAATTACAATAGTGTCACTGTGTACTATTAAAACAAACAAATAACTAACTTAAAATATAACAAAATAAATATGCAGAAACTCCTTTTTAAAACAACATACCTTAGTCACATTACTGACAAAAAAGTCATGACACTATTCTACCTTTCTTTTTTCCAAAGATCTAAGGTGAAAATCATGGGAAGCAACTAAGTACTCCAAATGATTACTTATTATCATGTGTGTTGGTGGTCATTGTTTACCATGTTATATTAACTGTTCAATGTGTACGTCCATTTTTTAATTAATAGGCTGTTTAATATATGATTTTAGTAATGAAGTTTCATGGTAATTAATGTACTGCTGCTTTTCATATAACATGCAAGGGAATGAAAAAAGTAGTAAAACTGATTTCTTAAACTAGCGTGAGTTACATGCTGTTAACAGTAGCTGTACAAAAACAGAAGTGCTCTTTTATTAAAGTATTCTGAACTGTTGCTGTTACAGACATATTTTATTGCATTTTCATGGCAGTTAAATTCCCGCCTGTGCTATTAATGATGTGAAAGGGTTAACCCTTTGTTATTTGCAAAAGTAACAGTACATTAGCAATGCTATTCTGCTAACAGTACATTTTTAGTGTATTTTAATGCCATTTATTATGCTGTTCCTGATATGTCATGTACAGAGGGCTACTGCCTCCTGATATGTCATGTACAGAGGGCTACTGCCTCCTTAACCCTCTTGCATCTGGCAAAATTAATTGATTTCAAAATTGAAACTACAGTGGCATAGTTAATGGCAGCAGTACATTAACAAAGCAGTATATTAGCCATACTATTTCTGTCCTACCATCTTGTATTCTTGTTCTTTCACAGTATTAATACATCTACCCTCATGTAACTGCACCCTGCTCAGATTTATACGTGTGCACACACCTCTCAACTTGTTACAGCAAGAAATCTGGAAAAAGCTATAAATAAAAGTGGGACAAAGACTCAGAAATAGGGACACTTTTTAAATATTGCTCTTACAAACATAGAAAGTTGATAGAATAATGTTGATAGGTTTTGTGTTAGCCTGAATTTTCTGAAGAGTATGAATTCTGAAACTCAAATGTCTGTTATTTTCTGACTTTAACCCTCAATGACTTACCAGCGATTTGCCAGAAAACCATCATTTTATGAGAAAAAGACCAAAAATATAAGGTAAAAATCTGGACATTCTGCGAAAATCTGTACTGTTGAGAGGTATGCATGTGCAGTATATGCTACTGTCCTACTTATCTCCTGTCTACCATGCATTGCTCACCATGGCCTGTTTTTCACCACACACTCTCCTGTAACTCTCTCCCTGTTTACCTACCATTAAATAACTAATGCACTTTGCAATCAGCCCTAACCCACAGTCAAGTAAACAATCTGTCCCTTCAACACCATGTTACTGGTAACTACATTTCACACCCTTATGTCTCATTAACACTCTATCACTCTTCACTCCATGTCTATCTCTCATTTCTGCTACACACTATGCATTTATATTTACCAAGTACTACTACAACAGACTTTCTTTAACTTTCACTTATATGAACTCACTAGAAATAGGTAATATGGCTGTATTTTGAAACTCATAGAACTGCATGATAGACATTCAAAGCCAAATGACAAATTTCACTCATCAGTGCTTGTACAAATATGTAACTACAGTTGCTAATTACTGTAATAGTTACTTTCTGCACAATCTTTTTATTGTGAATACAACATAATGTATATATACTAATGTACCAATTTCTGTCACTGTATGTATTTATGTAACTACTGGATTTTCCATCTTAGTCACTAAATATATGCTATTGTAACCACAACTGGATGTTTTCTTTCTGGACCTCTGCTGAAAATGAAACGGACACTGCTCAGGTGGGCTTTCCCAGTAAACAAAGACAAATAAATAAATAAATCTAAATCATCAGTGAAATAGGAAGGCAGTGTCAAAACCAATAGTATACCTAGATGATGCTATCAGTCAGTGGCACTGATACTGTCAATCACCAAGTCCCGCCACACTCTAAGCAGAAAAACATTAGGTGTTACTCTGCTTCACAATCATCAGATTTTGTTATAACATAATGCCAGAATGTAGTAGATAGTAGTCTCTTATGGGGCGCATTTTGTTCAGTTTTTGTGTCTGTATTGAGTACAGTTCTTGTTTATACACTAATTTGTTAGGCACGTTATGTAAGGAAGTGTGTGACAGTAACCATATCACATAATTCTTGATCTATATTTTTAACTCATCACTTTCTTCATCTCATTACTGTATGGTAAAAATTCAAATGTACATTCCAGTCATGCATTCAAACAGAAAGCTAAAATAGCAATGATAATAACCATATTTATGACTGCTGTACCTTCAACATAATTTTAACACTGTTATACCACCCACTTGTTAAATTCAACAATAAAACGTATTTAAACAGTGATGCTTTACATAAAACATCATAATATACGGTGACAGTACACACATTCTACTCTTCATTAAAACTGAGTATTCAAAGATTTCTAAACTACTAATTTCCGATTTAATTGTTGTACTAAATCTTTTAGGCTTTTATTTTCAATAATAACACATTTGTAAAGTCATCATCCAAATTAAGCAAGTGAAGTGGTGTAACTAACATATTGATGAAATACTTCATCATTTTTGTGAAGATATGTGAAGGCTGACAGCCTAGCTAGACAGGATTTTGTAGATAATTCTGTCATTTGTAAATATTAATGTAAGCCACATGCTTGTTCTCTTTGTTAAAAGTTGAACTTCAAAAATGTAACCACATTGCACTCTGCTGGAGGAAAGCTGATAAGTCAAGCATTGTATAATTCTTTGTTGTCAAACTCGGTGTGGAGAAAGAAGTCTGGATGAAGGAATTCTTGCTATTGTTTTGAGACCAGAGTTAATTTCTAGAATTTGCATGTATAATGTCTTCTATTGCTGTAGCTTCCTGACCAGGTGCAAGATCAAAAGGGTTATTACACTCTGGGTTTCTGTTAGCCTGGGAACCAGAGAGAAATTATGCAATATGAAATGAGTCAGTAGTACTGTAGTATCTGTTTAAGGACAGAGAGACTCAGAGCATTTGGCATTTGTTTTCAGAACAGCCAACTCACCAGCACTCTGCCTGTGCTCTATATGTAAGTTTATTTTAGAACTGTGTTTCTCTTAGATATAGCTAGGAAATAGGAAGTTTAGACTAATTGTTTTTCTGTATTTATGCAGAACTAGTCTACTGTATTATTTTAAGCATTTTCCTCTGATCTCTGAACGCTTGATTAGCACCATGTAGTAAGAAGTATTGTCTTTTGTTTTTATCTATTATTAAATATTTTTAAAACCTTTCAACTGTGGCTGTTTTGTGTAGAGATAATTTAAGCTCTAGAATACATTGCATGTATATAGTGTTACTGTCCAAGCCACCCCAAATAAGCCTTGCTGTTCAGTCATACTTACAAGTTGGATAATAATATTGCACAGTAATAATTGGACACCATTTGATAAGGGCCTTATTAGTAGCTGTTATTAGTGGTTGTTGGTGGTGGTGATTACTACCTTATAGCCTGGACATAAGGGGCATAGCTGGAGAAACTGTGCCAGCCTTCCCCAGGAGTGTCTGTGTGTTTGTATATAACTCATATTCCAACATGTGTTGTCAGCTACTTGGGCAGGGACACGAAGCACTGGTTGGACAGAGAGGGTGCTGGAGGTTTTAGCTTGACCACCAGGCTGAGATCTGAACCCTATCGCTGTGCCAGTGGGGAGTCTTATTGTGGATCTGGAGAGAAAGGGAGAAACCAGCCCCTGACTGACTGTGATCCCTGTGTGCTCTTAATGGAAATTGTACTGTACTGTGTGTGTATTTGTTATCCTCCCCTATGTGGACGCTCCTCACTGGTGTTAGTGGTGAGGATTGAGGCTCCTTGTTTGCTGGGCCAGTGCACGGGCATCACAGTTTTTAGTACCAGTCTTCTAAATTTAAATACTGCACGGTTAGCTAAAAATGGCCAAAGCATCTCTTTAGAAAATAACCTCAACAATAAGTTTTCAAAATTGATATAAAAGTGCAGTTTCATCCTTCCTATGTAGAATATTTTACCACTATTCCTATATATAAGGGCATAAATGCTGTTCTAGTCATAGTCTGATCCTATAAACTCATTTGTTTTTAATTATTTTTTGTCCCCTTGAACCTCATTGATACTACCCTCCAGTACTCCAAATCCTTGCTGGATCTAGCAGCATCCTCTTACACCCCCCTGGACTTGCTCTGGTGTTGCTGGGGTCAGTAGTAGATCTTAAGGGTGTCCCTAGGGGCTCAGCCATCTGTGCTTCCTTCGAGTGGGGGGGTTATTTTATATGCCCTTAGTCACTCCCCTCACACTAACTTGTTGCATCTGAGGGCAACAGCCCTCTTTGGACCACGCTTCCCCTTAGAAACTGTCATCAGCGAGCACTGTCTTCCCAGGAAGGGCACACCCATCCCTCCTTGCTGCTGTGTCATTCACCCATGCTACTAATCAAACTCAGGGAGGCTGGGCTGTAGTTGGGCTTTATAGCTCTATGCCACTGCAGCGGCTCAATCCTATATCAACTTATTATACTCAGCCTTCCCAATTTTACTTACATTCCTCCCCATGTACACCTGGATTACCCTTCAATAACGCCAAACAATCTAATCAAGTATTTATCTCCTATAATGTGCCTTACCATTAGAGGACTCTAATGAAATCTTATTTAAGCATCCTATATATCTATAGCCATATATAAAACCTGTTAAACTATATAATCATGTTATGATTTTGCTATGTCATCATACAGTAACTTTAATATGTACTATTAACTGTCTGTACATAACCACATATTAATTAGGTTCATAGGTAGGTACTAGGCTATCTGCCCAAAGGCCTACGTAGGCCTAGCCAACAAAGTTCCCTGGCTTATGCCACCCAAGAAAGTTATTTTCCTGTGCCACTGTCGAGCAGAGACACAGAAGTGATCCCCGGAGTGTATTTCCTATTTCCCATCCACTCATCAAGATTTTTCTTGAAGAGTGCTAATGAAGAATTTTGCTTGACATAGATGGGTAGCCTGTTCCAGAGTATGGGAAGTCTCTGGGACAGGAATCTATCCATCCAGCATGTCCTGTTTATTGTGGTAACAAGGTTTAGGTCCCTAGAGCGTGTAGCTCGGAGGGATTGGGATTTCTTTAGGTGTAGCATGTCCAACAGCTCTGGGTTTGACATAGCTTTATATGTTAGGCAGAGATCACCTCAGAATAGATGATATGCTATGGAGTAAAGCTGGAGTTTTTTGAGGCGGTCAGTGTAGGGCATTTGTTTGAGGCCAGTAATCCTCTTTGTGAGGTACTTCTGTGGCCTTTCCAGCTGCTGCAGATGTCTTGTGAGGTACATTCCAAAGGGGCATTGTACTCTATAATGGGTCTAATGAGTGTCGAGTAGAGGGGAACAATGAACTCTTTTTTCCTGAATGAGAACCCTTTTATGATTAGGTGTGCCACGTAGAAGGACTTCCTGACTACTGTGGCAATGTGACTATCACAGGAGAGACTACTGTCCACCTGGGTCCCAAAGTCTCTTATCATGCATTTGGTGTTAAGTAGATTGCTTCCTATGTGGTAGTTCGTGGGTACAGAGTTTTTACCAAAGGGGATGACACTGCACTTTTTGGCAATGTGCTTGAGGCCATGGCTCTGACACCAGGCATCTGTCTCAGTGAGACCCTTCTGTAGGATGTCCACATCATTTGGGGACTTGACTATGGCTCCTAGTTTGCAATCATCTGCAAACTTCGTTAGCCGGAGGCCTTCTGTGTTAGCCTGTACTTCAGAGAAGTAGATACCAAACAGGAGACGTCCCAGGATGGAACCCTGTGGTACTCCACTTGTCACTGCTTTGAGGTCAGATTTGGAGTCTGCAACTTTTACAGTGTGGGTTCTGTCAGTGAGCTAGTTGGCAACCCATCTTGTGATGTAGGGATTTATACCTAGTTTAGTGAGTTTAGCTATAATTCCAGAATGGGGGATGGTGTTGAAAGCCTTGACGAGGTCAAGATAGGCTGTGTGAACCACCTTACCCTCATCTACGGCTGTGGTGACTGCCTCAAAGAAGTCAATCAGGTTCAGGAGGCATGATCTGCCTTTCACAAACCCGAACTGGGTAGGATCCAGAGTTTGGAGGTTACCAATGTCTTTGTTTACAATGTCTTTGTTTATGAGTTCCATGATGATACGTTTCATGGCCTTGCAGACCAGGCTCGTCAGGCTAATAGGTCGATAGTTCCCGGGATCAGTGGTGGCTCCCCCTTTGTGGAGTGGGATAACTGTTGCTGTGCACCATTCAGTGGGCACAAAGCCTGATGTGAGGCTATTATTAAACATGGTGCTTAAGTGGGGAGCTAGTTCATTCTGAAGTTCGTGTAAAACGCAGCCTGGGATGTTGTCCGGTCCCATGGGTGCTGTGTTTTTGGCTTTAGAGAGTGCAGCTTTTACCTGCGTAGTTGTGATTACAGGGACTCTGCATTCTTCCTGTGTATATATATATATGGGTCCTTTAGGGGGTGAGAGGGGGGTAAAGTTAGCACTGAACTTATCTGCCAGGATGTTGGCAATATCAGTTGGTTCTGTAATTTTCATGCCTTTGTACTGTAACTCAGAGCAGATCTGGTTGTTGCCATCGAGATTCTTGACATAGATATATAATGCTTTACACTGTGTATTATGTTTGGCTGCAACAAAATGCATGATAAATTACTCAATAAATAATTGAATATTACATCACTAAGACCTCTGTCTGAGTTCTCTGGAAAATCACATTACACTAGATGCTCATTTTCCTCATTTCTTTGCCTGCTATGCTGACTGGCTGTAGGAATAGTTACTCTCTTAGCTTTGCCAGTTAAGCTACCTCATATATGGTTCTATTCCAGAATAACCACACAGATTACTAGCCATCACACCAGGCTCTGTGTCCGCACTAATTTGATGTAGTCAGTGGCACAACAGGTACCACACTTGCTTCTGATGCTGGAAGACCAGAAGGCTGTGGGCTCCCCACCCCCACCCCCACCACATGTGATCAAATCACTGACACTGCAGCACTGAGGAGGTGATACACTCCTTAGTATGTTGTCCTTTGGATGAAACATTAAATCAAGGCCCCACTTGCCTGAGTTGGTGGTAGCTTAGGTGGCTGTAAAAGATCCCACAGCACCTATAAAAATATGTAGTGAAATTCCAAGATGCCCTGGCCAAATTTGTCCTTTGGATGAAACATTAAATCAAGGCCCCACTTGCCTGAATTGGTGGTAGCTTAGGTGGCTGTAAAAGATCCCACAGCACCTATAAAAATATGTAGTGAAATTCCAAGATGCCCTGGCCAAATTTTCTCTAGTAGTAAAAATACCACCTCGAGTCTCCCTGAAGACAGGCCACTAGGTTAGCAGCACTAATCTGGTCAACAAAGGCTGAATAAAAATAAATAAATAAAATATTTATTTTGAGAGATCCAGTCAGTTGCAAAATCAGTTCACTAATTTTCATAAGGATCCATCTTTCAGCTATAAGAAACCATATAACTGTAGCCACTCAAACATCCCACTCGTGTGCCATGTCTGCACCCCTGTGAATCACATTTCGAAACACCATGTTTCCCATGTTGGAAAGCAGCATGGAGAAAAGTAAATAAATCAAACCTGACCAATCAGCAGCAGTATCAGCACTATACCTACTACTCACTCATCAGACCCCCACATAGGTTTCCTTCCCATTCTGTGAAGCACATACAACAGCAATTTGTGGTTAATGCTATCGGTTATAGAATAATTGTTTAGTATACTTCAATTCAGTACCTTCTTTCACCCAGCTGCTGACACTGACTACTGACTCAACTAAAATCCCATAATAATCCTGCAGAAACATACTTTACAGCCTGTGAAGACTAAATCCTCATAGTTGTAATATTCATTAATATTTGTTTCAATAATGTACAACCATTTACTTAGTTAAAACATATTTTCCATTATATGTTGTCATAATCTTGGTATCAAACAGTCAGTCATCATGCATATAATGTAAACTTCCCGTAAATATATATTACCCAACAGGTGTAGCATATATTAACAAATATAATACAATTACATTACGTTTCTGGAGCTTAATATATATATATATATATATATATATATATATATATATATATATATATATATATATAAAAAATCACAAATAAATAACTAACACATAGGTTCATAGGTTGGTACTAAGCTATCGGCCCTAGGGCCTATACAAGCCTAGCTATAACAATTCCCTGGATATTTCTTCCCACAATATTTACTTCCCTGGACCCCTGTCTAGCAGGGCAACTGACATAATCCCCGGGGTGAATTTCCTATCTCCCATCCAGTCATCAAGGTTCCTTTTGAAGAGGGCCAAGGAGGCGCTCTGCTTGACATGTATGGCAGTCTATTCCAGAGTATGGGGAGTCTCTGGGTCAGGAACCTATCCCTCCAGTATGTTTTGTTCATTGTGATGACAAGGTTTAGATTCCTGGAGCGTGTGGCTCTGAGGGATTGGGATTTCTTTAAGTGGAGCATGTCCAACAGCTCAGGGTTTGACATGGCCTTGTATGTTAAGCAGAGATCGTCTCTGAGTAGACGATATGCCACAGAGTATAGCTGGAGTTTTTTTACACAGTCAGCATATGGCATCTGCTTTAGGCCTGTGATTCTTTTAGTGAGGTACTTCTGTGGCCTTTCCAGCTGTTGCAGATGTCTTGTGAGGTACATACCAAACAGGGCATTATACTCTATAATGGGTCTAATGAGGGATGAGTACAGTGGTACAATGACCTCCTTTTTTCTGGATGAAAAGCCCTTAGTGATGAGGTGTTCCACATAGAAGGATTTCCTGACTGTTGTGGCGATGTGGTTATCGAAGGTGAGACCACTGTCCACCTGTGTCCCTAAGACTCTCATCACACTTTCAATGTTTAGTGTACTACCACCTATGTGGTAATTCATGGGTACATGTTTTTTTCCAAAGGGGATAACTATACATTTCTTGGCATTAAGCTTGACCCCATGGCTCTGGAACCAGGCATCTGTTTCTGTAAGGCCCTTTTGTAGAATATCCACATCATTTGGAGATTCAATAATGGCTTCCAGTTTGCAGTCATCTGCGAACTTTGTTAGCCAGAGTCTCTTAGTGTTGGCCTGTACTTCAGAGAAGTAGATGCCAAACAAGAGTGGTCCCAGGACTGAACCCTGAGGTACTCCACTTGTCACTTGTCTGGAGCGGGATTTGGAGTCGGCTATTTTTACAGTGTGGGTTCTGTCAGTAAGCCAGTTGGCAACCCACCCATCGAGTGACGTAGGGATTTATGTCCAGCTTAGTAAGTTTATCTATGATTCCAGAGTGGGGGATGGTGTCGAAGGCCTTGGCAAGGTCCAGATAGGCTGTGTGGACTGCCTTACCCTCATCCACAGCTCTGGAGACTGATTCGAAGAAGTCAATCCAGGTTCAAGAGACAAGACCGGCCCTTCACAAACCCAAACTGGGTGGGGTCCAGTGTTTGAAGGATGCCAATGTCTTTGTTTATAAGTTCCATGATAATGCGTTCCATGCCCTTCCAGATCAGGCTCGTCAGACTGATAGGAAAGTGGATCCCCCCTTGTGGAGTGGGATAACTGTAGCTGTGCGCCACTTAGTGGGCACGAAGCCTGAGTTGAAGCTATGATTAAACATGACACTTAGGTGAGGTGCCAGTTCATTTTGTAGTTCATGTAGTACACAGCCTGGGATGTCATCTGGTCCCATGGGTGCTGTATTCTTAGCTTTGGAGAGTGCGGTTTCTACCTGTGTGGCCATGATTACTGGAATTTGGCAATCTTTTGGTATTGAGATGTGCCCTTTAGGTGGTGAGAGGGGGGTGAAGTTGGCACTAAATTTATCTGCCAGGATTTTGGCAATATCCTTGGGATCAATATATTTAATGCCATTCTGTTGTAGCTCAGAGCAGATCTGAGCATTGCCATTTAGATTCCTGACATAACTATAGAATGCCCTGTGGTTGTCTTTGGAATCTTTGGCAATTTTATTTTTGTAACTAGCTTTTTTATGGATTTTATGAGGGATCTCAGCTTCTTACTGAGGCTGGTGAGGGAGTTTTTTTAAACCTGGGATTTTCCTCTTTTCTGCAACAGTTTCTTCCTTCTGTTGTATAGTTTGTTTATAGCAGGGGACCACCAGATTGGCTTCCTTTTTTTGGAGGAGAGCATCTTGGTTCTATTTGGGATGGTACGGTTCATGCACAAGTGGATGTGCTCGTACAGTGCCTTAGTGTAGGATTCTGCAGTCGAACTTTCAGATCCCGTCTGCATGGGTGTCATGATGTTTATCACTTCTGACTTCAGTAGCATGAAGCTGGCTTTGGAAAAGTTTTTTTAAAGAGGTTTCCTAACTGGGGGGTGGGGGTGGGATGTGGATGTCAAGGGTGATTTGCTTATGGTCAGACCTGACCAATGAGGGGGTGACCAGTGGTGTGGAGCATCTATCTCCCATGTTGGTAATGACCAGGTCTAGGATACTGGAGCCCCTGGTGGGGAAAATGGATTAGTTGATCCAGGGCATTGGAATTTATGAATTCCAAGATCCGTTGGGAAAAGGAGTTGGTACCCGAGTAGTTTTCCCAGTTAATGGCAGGGTAGTTGAAATCACCCAGTATTAGGGTGTTTGGTTGTATCTTAATATTTTCCAATATGTTTAGAAAGGTGTAGTGAGAATCTTGGGGCATGGTGGGGGATCTGTAGCAAGCTACAATTTGGATTGCAGTCTTACCTAGTGTTAGTTGCACCTGGAGAATTTCAGATGCATCGTGTTGGGCAACTAGCCTGGAGGTGTGAATATCCTTGGTGAATATGGACACTCCTCCACCTAGTGTTTCGGTCTTGGTTT
The DNA here is from genome assembly GCF_019279795.1 of Protopterus annectens. Taxonomy (NCBI): domain Eukaryota; kingdom Metazoa; phylum Chordata; order Ceratodontiformes; family Protopteridae; genus Protopterus; species Protopterus annectens. Next base: position 206,492,178 of record NC_056733.1, read on the forward strand.
TATGGCCGAAAAGTGTGGTAAGAGTTGTAGCCTGGTACTGCAGGGGCGCTCTCTGGAGCCTTGAACCAGGTCTCAATTACTGCACAGATATCAATGTTCTCCATTTTTAGGAGTGCTTCGAGAGAGAGCATTTTGAGGTTTAGACTTCTAGCATTGAGTAGCATTACCTTCAAATTTTGCATGCTTGTATCTGTTACGGTGGTGGTTTTGTCCTTTGAACCTTGCCTAAAAAGGCACTACAGGGGTGGCAAGAGCTTTAGCCAGTAACCTGAATCCCAGGGGTGACAGGTGCAGACCATCTCTGGCAAAGCATTGTGGTTTGTCGATCATGTCTTCCCAGGCAGACAGATACCGGATCCCCTTTGAATGATACCAGAAGCTTAGCCAATTGTGGAAGTCAATCATTTTGTCCTTATACTGTGGTAACATTCTGGGCGAAGGCAGGATGCTACTCAAGGCTAGGGTCATATCTGCCTGGGCCACATGATCCGAGAGCTCTTCCATGTCTCTTTTCATGTAATCCAGGGAGGTACGTCTCAAGTCATTCACTCCAGCATGGGCAATGACAGAGTCATATTTGTACTTGTTGTGGAGTGACTTGAGTGCATGCATTATGTGGCGGATCCTGGCACCTGACAGGCAACTGACTGTAATTTTCTCCTTGTTCAGCCTGGTGAGTGGGACATCAGTGTACCTGACTATAGAGTCACCTATAACTAAATTCTTGGGTATATTGTCTTGCCTTAGGGGCTGTTGTTGGGTGGCACACTGAAGTTGTGAGCTGTGTGTCACTTTGGTCGTGACTGGTGTTTGTTTGCGTTTCAGTTTCAGAGGTCCTTGTTGTTTGGGCAGGTTAATGTTAAGGGCCTCCACATATGTGGGTTTAGTGTTGCTATGTGTGGGTGTTGATGGTGTGAGTTTTGAAGGGCTATGAGTTGCTTGAGGTGTAGTGCAGGTGTTAACCTTCTCCTCTTAACTGTCTAGCAGAATCTTGGCCGGAGAGAGCTTTGCTTCCAGTTTGGCTATGTAAGTGCATCTCTCGCAGGTTGTAGTGTTGGGTGGTAGGAGGAGAGGGTTGTCTGTGTACATGAGGCAGTTGCTGCATTGCCCCAGTATGCCCAGACTCACCAGGTGGACAGGAGAAATCACCAGAAGCTGACCCTTGGACATGCCTGTCTAGGTGCTTTTTTTTGTAAAGTATAAGAGCTGTTTTCCGTTACCTTTGCAAGGTGCTTTGCAATTATAGGCTGTTTAGTGCCTACGATTAATTTATCCTTATTGACAAGGAAAGTTGAGTGCTTGTATCAGTTTCAGGCTTTCTAGTGCTTTCCTGCAAGTTCTAGAGCAAGTGCTAGTCACAGGGGTTTAGATTTTAGTGCTACTACTGAGAAACCAACTAGTTCTAAGAGAAAATTTGAAGAGCAGACTTTCTGGTACCTGGAATAGTTTAACTGTAGCCTCGCGGTGCTGCACAATGCGAAAAATGTGCAAACACACGCATTTTTAAGCCAGAAAGTTAAAAGGGATAGAAATCAGCCCAAAAAGGCTAATAAAATTACAATTTCAGAGCTGGAAACCACTCCTCTAGTGTTAGATAGGCAGTACAATGCTCACCACTCCCACTGGTAAGCAGTAGGACTTCCCTCTACCACAGCAAGGTCTGGATAGCTCTGAACACAGAAAATAAAGTCCTGAAACCAGCAAAGCCTGGGATCTGGACTGGTTGGGAAAGGTAGAAAATGAGCAAACAAGATAGTATATATATATATATATATATATATATATATATATATATATATTTCTTTTTTTTTGGTTAAAACAGGCTAAACAATGCAATAATACAGTAAATACACAGAAAAAGCTAACACACTTGAGTGTGTAGTCCTAAACAGTAAATGCAATTAAAACTCTACAAAATTAGCAATTTAAAACTTTTTAAATGAAGCAAGGCAAGTGCACACCTGAAAAATGATGTAAGAGGCAGTAATACAGCAGAATAAGTAGCTAGTCTACAGATACAGAGAAGTCTATATATACAGAAGGTTCATAGGTTCATAGGTTAATACTAAGCTAACTGCCCTTGCGAGCCATTTTAAGCCTAGCCAATTACCCCTTGTGAGACTCAAACCATGCACCTTGTGTTTGTAAGGCAAACATCTTAACCATTAGGCCATCCTCCCAAAAACAGCTAAAACACACAAAGAATTTAGATGCAGTGCAACCTGGAACACTTGAGTTGTAGCAATATTAAGGCAAATACAGACAAGCATGTGGGACTGGCAGCCTGGGGGAGACCCAGACAGTTGACATACTTGCAGCCAGGACTGGTGAGGTAATTACTTCAGGGAGGGAGCTACCCTGTAGCAGTGAGACTGAAGGTGAACCACAGCTGCTTGTAGGTACTGATGTTTCATTGCTTATTAAAAGAATGTTTAAAACTACAAAATTAAAACATATTCTAACAAGTGGTGCTGTATTATACAAGGAATATAATTCGATACAACCAGGAAAGTAAATTAAAGAATAAATACATGTACGCATGGCCCTAAAAAATGTGTGCAAGGAGTCTGTTTTGAAAACAGCCCAAAGGTAAATTTAATTCTCCACCAACCATATGCATTTCTATGAATGTGGGTTTTCATGCTGTATCAATGAATGTAAGTTTCAAGGACAGAGAAGTTTACTGCTCGTGCTAAGTCTGTTTTCATTGTGAGACTGTAATGTTTGTTTAGCAAATGGCTATCTGTGTTTATGCTAATTTATTTCAATATCTGTAATCATTGTAGAGGCAAATAGAACAGTATGCATGGTAACTGGTAAGATAACCAAATAATGGAACACTGGAATGGCTGAGGAGGGGGCTGCTGCTGGGGGTTTCTCTGGGGTGGTGGTCTATTACCCTTCCTAGGACTCTACTTGACCATGATCTGGCTCTGGTATTTCAAGTAGAAAATACATATGCAAAGGTAGCTGCAGTTTAACTACATTACAAGGTATCTTTTTCTTCCCAAGCATTTAAATAATTTAAGGAAATGACTGGAGTGGGTTTCTTGGGGAATGACCCAGTGGGTGTGGCTCAAATAGGGGTGTTTTATGTGTGGTGTGGGTGGGGCTTAAGGGGCGCCGGAGCACTACTTCGCCTAGGGTGCCATTTTGGCTAAGGCCGGCCCTGGTTATAATAAATGCTCTAAAATATACTTTATATTTCCAAAATGTTTGAGAAGCACAGTCAGAACACAAGGAGATTCAGGCAATTTTTTTTTTTAGAAAGGGAGAAAGGAGTAACAGAAGGCCTTCTCGGATGTTCTCTCTGTATTAGGTAGAATGAGCTAATGACACTAGACTGAGAGGAGTGTCCCAGATCAAATTTACAGTAGGGGCGGGCAACTGCAAAGCCACCAAGTATAACAACAAGACGCCAACAGGGAGGGAGAGCGAGGACCAATACTAAAGCTATTATTCCACACTCTTTAGACAGTAAACACTACAGAAATCTTTATGACAGCAGTGAGCCACAAAATGAAAGTTTTTAAACAGATAAAGGAGCAAAGAGACTCTACAGAATGCTTTTAACTGCAAACAAATCAATTACCCATGCAGATTAGTTAATAGCAATAAAATACAGCACAAACTATGCAGCAGGCAATAAAAAGTGGTATATATAAATTGCTAGAAAGTATAAATAAGCCAAAAAACAGGATACTTACATATCTCAGATCAGAGTTGTAGTCAACGCCCCTCCTCCACTCTGCTCAATCTGCATAGACAGAAATCCAAATGTGTATGTGTGTGTGTATATATATATATATATATATATATATATATATATATATATATATATATATATATGGGTCCCTATCAAATGATAGAAAGCTCATTTGATAGAAACTTATTTCACTGACACCATAAGATAGAAAGCTCAAAACACTGAAAACTCATTTGACTGAAACTCAAAACACTGAAAATGCTATATGCCCTTTTCCCCAAGGTATTGCGATCCTGGAGTTAGTATATATAGTTAGGGGTGTGTGGGGGGCACAGCCCCCCACAATGCGGGGTGTGGGGTGTAGCCCCCCACACAGTTTATGTAAATATTGTTTTCTCCAAACAGTTATTTATTGTAGTTATAAGTATCCATGTGTAGAGCTTAAAATGTATGAAGTATGTGGGGGGCTACACCCCCTATCTATATATACAAACTCCTGGATCGCACTACATATAGCATTTTCAGTGTTTTGAGTTTCAGTCAAATAAGTTTTCAGTGTTTTGAGCTTTCTATGTTTTGGTTTCAGCCAAATGATTTTCCATCAAATGAGTTTTCTATCAATTGATAGGGACCCATATATATATATATATATATATATATATATATATATATATATATATATATGTGTGTGTGTGTATATATACATAAATCTATGTGTGTGTGTGTGTGTGTGTGTGTGTGTGTGTGTGTGTGTGTGAGTGTGTGTGTGTGTGTGTATGGTTTAACTTCATATACCCAAAATGCTGAAATCTCGAATTTCAGCATTTCGAGTCCATGAAGCCGAAACCGTCATAACACCAAAACCCCACAAAGCCGAAATCACAAACCCGAACACACAGCATACACTACACCACACACAAACCACAACACCTACACCACAAAAAACATAAACACAGCAAAACACCAGATATACACATACCTAAACTAAACAAAAGCAGAGGGGCAAGCCCCCCTGCACCCCCTACTGATATATACTAACTCTGAGATTGCACAGAGAAAAAAACCTCACACACACACACACACACACACACACATTCTACAGTCCTGCGCGCGTGCACACACACACACACACACACATCACACATAAGTTACAAAAAGGCTCACATATATATATATATATATATATATATATATATATATATATATATATGAATTCAGGAAGAAGACTGGCAACAATGAAAAATTAGTGAATAAAGCTCAGTCATAGTAGATGTAGTTTAGACTTGTGACCTGTGGTTCTTCAAGAAAAAGAGACTAAAAAAAGACTGGAAGTTTGTTGATTTGTGCTAAACCTGTGGTAGGACTCTAAAGCATAAACCCCCACTTTATGTTTTTAATGTTTAGCAGGACCCCAAAGGGACTGTATAAGTAACAGTAAAAAGGCTTTTGTTCTTTTTAGTATTTGTGAAAAAAAATGTCATGATGTTAATTGTGTATTACATTGTAAAGCATTTCTGTATAGTATACAGAAGAGCTATTTTAAATGTAACTACTGTATATTCTAGTGACAATAAAGTGTGAAAGTACTTTTCTTAACTGTAAAGTACCCAACCTGGAAATAAGCAAGTTAAATTTAATATAATTTTGTGATCCTAGCCTGCTAGGGATGTAAAAGTGTGGTGATTCTAATACATGTGAAATTACAAAATAATAGTTTCCCATGTTTATAGGTTCATAGTTTCATACTAGGCTATCTGCCCTAGGGCATTTATAAGCCTAGCCAGAGTGTGTTTGGCTTTTGACACCCATTTTAAATTAATTTTGCTATGGCCTTTTTCAAGGTTAGTATACTGTGCCTCTGTCTAACAGTGACACAGAAGTGATACCCGGGGTAAACCTACGATCTCTCATCCACTCATCAAGATTCCTCTTGAAGAGAGTCAATGAGGGACTCTGCCTAACCTGGACTGGGATTTTATTCCAGAGTGAAGGGAGCCTCTGGGTTATGAATCTGTCCCTCCAGCATGTCCTATTTATTTCAGTGCTGAGGTTCAAGTCTCTCGAGCACGTAGCTCGATGGGATTTGGATTTTCTGAGGTGCAGCATGTCCATTAATTCCGGGTTGGACATGGCTTTATACGTCAGGCACAGATCGCCTCTGAGCAGGCGGTATGCCACTGAATAGAGCTGGAGTTTCTTTAACCGGGCAGCATATGGCATCTGTTTGAGCCCTTTGATCCTCTTGATGAGGTACTTTTGGGGTCTTTCCAGTTGCTGCAGGTGTCTGGTAAGGTACATCCCAAAGGGGGCATTGTACTCAATTATGGGCCTGATGAGGAATGAGTAAAGAGGCACGATGACCTCCCCTGATCTAGATGTGAATCCCTTCACGATTAGGTGGGCTATATAAAATGTTTTTCTAACCACTTTGGCCACGTGGTTGTCAAATGAGAGGTCCCCAGGTCCCTAATGACTTCTTCTGTACTTAATGGATTACCACCTATGTGGTAATTTGTGGGCGCTTTGTTTTTGCCGAAGGGGATGACTATACACTTTTTGGCGTTTAGCTTGAGGCCATGGCTCTGGCACCAGTTGTCTGTTTCTATGAGGCCGTTTTGGAGGATGCTTGTGTCGGCTGGAGAGTCGATTATGGTGCCCAATTTGCAGTCATCTGCATACTTGGTCAGCCACAGTCCTTCCGTGTTGGCCTGTACCTCCGAGAAATATATACCGAACAAGAGAGGTCCCAGGACTGAGCCTTGTGGAATGCCACTTGTAACTGGTTTGGAGTCTGACATGGGGGTTCTGTCCTTGAGCCAGTTTGCAACCCATCTAGTGACATAGGGGTTTATATTTAAGCTGGTGAGCTTATCTATAATGCCCGAGTGGGGTATTGTATCAAAGGCTTTTATATATATATATATATATATATATATATATATATATATATATATATATGTGGTTTACTATCATAAATTCGAAAGTAAAAATAAATAATGTCTTTATTTTCGAATTTATGCATCGAAAATGAACATTTTCGAATAATAGTATACTCGAAAACAAGGGTGTATTGTCAAAAATGTCGCTTGCGACATTTACGGCGATACACAGCACGCCCACCCTTCCCATAATCACCTACCTACCTAACCGAACACACAGTTATGCAGGGGCTGCGCCTGCACCCGATGGGGGCTGTGCCCCACACCTAACTTAATATTCCAACTCCGAGATCGCACTATAGTGAGGAAAGGGATGCATTTCCCTAACCGCACTGTACCGCAATCCCCTCCCATGACCGAAAGTTAGAATTGCGAATGCACAGTTCATTCGCAATGCAAACCTTCGCTCATGTCACCTGCTGTAATATGAAGTATTCGAACATCTGATGTTCGAATACTTCATAGCCGTGCAAATGCACGTCGACATAATGATAGCAAACCTATATAGATATATATATATATATATATATAGACAAGAGAGAGAGGTAGATGTATAGACTAATGTAAACAGTTTTTTTAAACAACTAAGTTTGAATAACAAGAGACAAAATATGAAAAGTGTGAAAAACGGTAGTTCTTTCTTGCATTTGCAAAGTTACTATCTGTTTTTCCATTAGCACCTATTTTAATTGAAGCAGGGAGCAAACAGTTGCAAACTATTAACTGTAAGAGGTCTGCAAGGGTTCTTTCTTCCATTTTCAAAGTTGTTATCTGATTTCTTTTATTAACAAATATTTTAGATGAAGACAATAAATCTGTAGGCGTAAGCAATTAATCAGAAAAGATATGAACAGTGTTTTCTGAGAGAAATGTACAAGGTACAGTATACATAATGTTTAAAGTGGATCTGGTAAACAGTTCAGTTGAAATAAATGAAACTGTGGGAAATAAAGAGTTGTGCAATCAATTGCCTCACCAGTAGCCTTAGGCCTCTAATACATTAAATATAACATTGTGTGCAGATTAATTTATTTATGTAAGGGTAGCAAGTGTACTTTTTCCTTAAGGGTAAAAGTTAAAGTTTAGTGAAAATATGCAAGTTGTTTTTCATATCTGTGAGGGAAATAAAGATAATGACAGAAAGCAATCTGTAAGTGAGAATGTAGGCTCTAAAATCAGCTTTAATATGGTTAACTGGTAAACATCTAAAATATTGGGACCCACTAGAACAAGTCCCATTACACTGAGACTGAATGGCTGGAAAAACAGACTTGTATATATTAAGTCTGAGATGGCCATTTTTTGGGATATTTCCTTTTGTCTATGGCATGGCAATCTCAGAGTTACTATATATAAGTTTGGATGTGTGGGGGGCTTGTCCTTCATATTTATGAGTGCAGGGGGACTGCACTCCTGCAAAAATGAAGTTTAAAGAAGAAGAGCAATGTTTGAGATTTGTTCTTTTCATGTAGTTTTGGTGTTTATTTTTTTCTCTTTGTGGGTTTTCAGCATTTTGAGGGCTGATATTTCAGTAGGGAGCCTGGTTAACCATAACTTTAGAATATTCATTACCTGTGGGTACAGCCATCTATTTGGTTCAACTGCTGTTATATAGAGGGGTAAACTTCCTTTATGAAAAGTGTATATAGTTTTGTGTGTGAGTTAAGTTAAAAGGGATTGAGATATTTATAAATCTGTTTTTTGTTTCTTGACTGTTTTTATTGAAGTGAAAATCTGGGGAAAATGCGATGTATTCAAATAGAGATGAGAAAATGGAACTATATACACAGTCAGCCTGCCAAATATTAGTCTAGGCATGTAAGTTGCAAACTGAAAATTGAAAGATATATACTCACCATACCAATAGATCTGTGTTGTCTTATTTTCTTCCATTTCAAACCTCAGCCATCGGATCCAACTGGACCCGACCCCACACTCTCAGAAGCTGCAGATACAGGCACTGACTCCAAACCCACCTACAATGCCCCTCCGCCTCCAAACACCCCAGATCAAGTCTGCCTTCTTAATAGCCAACAAAGTCTTTTATTATCTCATAATTATAACACTCTAAATTATACACCAGAATGTAGCTTGGAAAAGATAACCAACTGAGGTTGGGTATAGCCAGGGTTCCTAGTTAGGTTTTGATTGTACGAGTCAGTTTGTAATGAGAAATGAATGTATGAAGTGTGGATCAAGTTGCTGCAGCACAAATTTCATCTATAAGAACTCTGTGCATAAAGGCAGTAGAAGTAGTCACAGACCTTTTGTGGGAGCTCTTTTTTTTTTTTCGTTAAAGGAAGTCTTAATTTTTTGTAATAAAGGCTATGCATTCTGACAGCCACCTCAACAGTGTGACTTTAGAAACACTTTGGCAAATCTTGGATTTAGATGCATCTGAAAACATTACTTTTTTTTCTTGCCTTTGTACCCATGAATAGCCTTTTATACTGGATTGTTATACCTTACTTGCTAATGGGTAAAGATATGCTGCAAATAACAGGGGAGTCAAGGATCATCCCTGTCTCATTACCCTCTTAAGTTCAAATGATTCTGACAGTGTCCCCATGCATTTTATGGTTGTACTAGAGCCCTTGTAAATCCTAAAGATGAAATCAGTCCATTTACATGGAAATCCAAATGCATCCAGTGATTCTTTCAGGAATCCCCAGCTCACACTATCAGAGACTTTTTTTCTGTGTGTAGAATATCAACAAACACTTGCCATTCTCCACCACATCATGTTGAATTATCATGGTTCTGCTGATACTATCAAATGTCTGCCTTCTTCCTACAAACCCATACTAGTCAGGTTCTATCAAAGGAAAAACATTTTCACCATTCTGTTTGCTAATATCATCATGAGTGTCTTGTAGGCATAGTTCAATATGTGTATTGGTTTATACAACCCAGGGTCTGTTAAGTCCTTATCTTCCTTTGGTATTGATATGAACACTGCTTTATATCAAGAAGCATGAACCTCTTCTCTCCATAAGATATCATTAAACATTCTATACAAAATTATCAATACTTTATCCTTTAATGATCTCCAAATTTCTTCTGGGATGGCATCCACTCCCACTGATTTCCCTGTATTCTGCTCTTCTCCAAATTTCTTCCTCAGTAGTTTCCTCCAGTAACTTTCTTTTATCTTCCTCGTGAATCTGCTGCTGGTTTACAGCTCTCAAATAGCTCCTCATCTGACTTTGCTTGGTTTCTACTTCATTCTCCTGAATGTAAAGCCCTTGGTATGATTTGGCCTTCACTTCTCTTATTATTTATGGGTCTGATCCTAGCTTCCCTGTATTCCAGTTTCTTAGTTTAGGTATCACCCTTTCTGCCTGCTGCCTTCTTAACCTCTGTGCCAGATGTTTATTTTTTTATGAGTCTACCCCCAAAAAACTCGGTTTTAGTTCATTGGTCCTAGCTTCATTTAATAGATTTAAGAATGCCACTACTACTTTTTTGCCGACTTTATCTACTTCTTCATATTAGCCATATTAACTCAATCCTAGTAATTTTTTAACTTTCTTTAAGCCATTCTTATATTTTGCTTGGTTGCTCCTCTATACTTCTGCGTTTTCCTTCACCCATTCCCTGATCTTCTGTTTCCCATAATTCCATTTTCAACAATTTTTATTTTCCGCATTAATTATTTCAGTGAGTATTTTCCCTATTGTCCCACTTACCCACTTTAGAAGCCAGTCTTTTACCTTAAATATACTAGAAATTGCCAATATGTAATCTTTTTGTCCATATTCTCCAACTTAAGCTCTACCTCCATGGGAGCATGATCTGACAATAGAACTGTGTGTGTTGTAACCCAATGTATGAGGTTTAAGTACTCATTTGTCATAAAACATCAATCTAATCTAGCCCACATTGTATATCTCCCTGAGTAAGGTATATAACATGCCCTTTACTGATGATTTGCTGTACACTTGTTAGTTCAAAGGCTGACATATATTTTTATAGGTATATTCCTTCATATGGTACCATCACTCCCCTCGGCCTCCCCACTTCTTCTGGTAACTATGTTCCAATCACCTGCTATCAGTGTGATCTCTTGCCTGAATCTCATTACATTTCCTATAACTTCCCATATTTCCTACATTTTAGTTTGAGGGGGTACATATACCCTTACTATAGTTATCCTTATCCCACACCATTATCCTTTAATCATAACCAAATGGTCCATCTTATCTCTAAAGTCTTCCTCCACTATCAGTTTCAGTCCTTTTCTCTATAATATTCATACCCCTGTCTTTCTAGCTTCCTCAAAACTAGAATAACATCACCACCATTTACTTTTCTTTAATAATATTTTATGTTCCTGTCTGCTAAGGCAAGTTCTTGTAAAATGGCAATCTGTACTCAACTACTTTCAGTATAGCTGGGCATCCTATCCATTTTTATTTTATTGGTCAAGCTATTTACATTTCATATCAGTACTTTCATCCCTAAACCGTGATTATTCTGGCTACTGAATATTTCCATAATCCCTCTTTGTTAAACTGCTATACTATTTTCTGTACATCACCTTTTTTTCCAGCACTGTAATCCTACTTTACTACTGATTCTTAACTCTAAACTAATAACTTATTTTAATAAACTTTTCTTAACATCACCCTCTCTGCCCTAATCCTAGGTATATAATACAAAAGATATAGAAAACACTCCCTTTCTTTGAGTTGACACTCATACATGACTGATTGTACAGTAAACAGCCTCCATTCCCTCTTTCACGCTCCTAGATTGTCCCCTTACTATCTCCATGTCTGCTTTATGTCCTGTGTTTTCACTGCTGACCCTGCACTCTTCCTTTTTCAATTTCACCAAGTGTGTCTCCATTATTAAAGCTATTCTTAGTCTGTACCCACTCCTGATGCATTTTCACGATCTTCTCTACCTTTTCAAAATGTATAGTACACTCTTGCCTATGCCCCAAGCAGACATCAACACACTACTAAACTACCTACTTTAATTTGTCTCTTTTATAGGTTCATAGGTCTTTACTAGGCCAACAACCACAAGGGCCTTTTCAAGCCTAGCCATGCATTCCAAATCTCTGACAAGTTCTAGTACCTTTGATAAGTGTAAGCAGGGGTTTGGGAGGGTCAAGTGCCCCATACAGTCATAATGTCTCATGGTGTTTACTTAAATTAACATATCTTCAGAATTCCCATGCTGCTGTGTCTTAAATCAATTAATGCAAGTTGTACACTCCTTTTACATATATAGCTTCCCCCTACAGAGTAGCTTTACAGTATACAGAATGTATTCATACAGGTTCCCCTGCTGAGATTATCAACAGTGATTTCTAGCCCACAAAGAAGGGTCTGCTACTGCAATAACATTTTTAATTATTATTGTCTCACCAGCTTCTCATGCACTTCTGGAGACAGACTATCTGTACTCTCCAATTTTCCCACCATTTTCCCAGTCCCAAAATGTCCCTCATTCCAGCATGAGGCTTCATACCACTGGTCCTGCCAATTCACCTGATCTATCTGTCCCTATCCATCTTATCTTTCAAGGAGGCATGTTCTTAGTTAATGACTATGCCCCAGGCCTATTCCACTTTGGTTTCTATTTTTTTCTTTAATTTATGGACACAGTTTCATTTCCATGTTGGATGCATCTTATTCTATGTGTTTCACAATACACAGCCTTTTGTTATGTAGGTTATGGCATTGAAACATCTTGTGTAGTTAAGCAGGGGAAATGTATGCTGATTCATAACTTTTAGTTATCAAGTATACGCAAGCCCTAATAACTATTATGAAAGCATGTTAATAATTGTAGTCTACATCCACAAAGAGCATCACATAACATTTCAAAAACATAATGTCCAATAGTCACAAGCAGCTCACATTTTTCATCAGTCCTTCCAATGTTATACTTTAAGTTCCTTTTCATTGTGGGTGCAAAGTTCAAGCTAAAGTTTTAATGTTGGCTATTCTCATTCTTACAAATAATTAGAGTTAAACAAGAATGTTCATGTCAACTCTTCCCTTTTTGTCTGTGGCATGAGTGAACCTTCCATCTGTTCAGTCCTTCTCTTCATCTAGTGCTAACAGCTTTGCCCCTTTTGTTTCCTTTACCTTTTTAGCAAATGCTTTCACCTGCCTTGCCCTCTCTTGCATTTTTCCATGGAAGAGCAGGAGGGGGTTTGTAGGCATTCTGTCCCATCTAGTTCCTGTTCACACCTTCTGCTTGTGGTCAATGTGATAAGGCCCTCCTTCTTCTTTAACATTTTTTTTCTTCCAGTTCTTTTTGATCTCCACAAGTATTTGCTTTGAGTCTGAATATGCTTTGGGACCTATGGGATAAAACACCCAAAGAAGCTCCAGGTGTACCATTTTGAAGCACAGGTGGATTTTCTTCCATTTACAAATGGGCAGGATAAATGCATTTCCCTGGATCTCATCTGGAGGATATAATCATTGTCTGTAAACACTATGGCATCTTCAACATTGTAAATTGTTCTCCTTTCCCACAATATGGATAAGATCCCCTTCTTCAGTAGACATCAGTGGAATTGAATCCTGGTTGCTGCTTGTGTCACATTCAACCTGTTGGCTTTTTCTATACAAATGTCCTCCTGGGGGATTTCTTTCCATTCACCCAGACATTTTTCATAAAGTCTACACAGGTCTCACCTTGTACTATTTCCAGTATGACTGAAAACGTTATGTCTTCTCATCTTGCTCTGACTTCCAGTTCCACTATCTTTTCATTTAATCTGTCCTGATTTGCTTCTGAGACAGTCCCTCACTCTCTGTCTCTTTTTTAATTCCTTCTCTGCCATCTGTAAGAAAATCAGTGCATCTGAGTGGAAGGAAAGCATCCCCTCCAATTCTTGCAGCTTTTTGTTGTTTCCTACTGTATATTCCTGCAGCATATTGCTAATAATAAAGAATTCAGCATGCATATGGTCTATTTTTGTCTCTAATGATTTATCTACTTTTTCTACAGGGTATCTATTACTCTCATACTTTTGCACCTTTCCAGTATCTGAACTTTTCTGTCAGCAGCTGTGGAGTTGTATTGCTCAGTTTGTGTATCTTCTGACTCAGTATTTTGTTACTCTAATATTTCCCTGCATACTTAAGGATTTTTCTGTTATATGTGGTCAGGAAGTTTCCTCTGCTGGCTTTTGATAAATTTTACCAAGGGATGACCGGAGTGATAAATCACACATCCTACTCTCCTGTTGCCATACAGGAAATTTGATATGCGAAGCTTTTAACCTGTTCTACCTAGTTTCTCTTCTATTTCAGTTTCCATCTTCTGATTTACCCATCTGCTGCCTTGACAACTGTCTTGTCTGTACTCAGTTTCATCCCATGTGCCTTTAGTTTTGCATTCCATTCCCCTATAATTTGCTGAAGTTCCTGTCTAATCAGCTTTTAATGGCACATCCATGCCTCTCAACCTCTTAATACAAGAAATCTGGACAAAGCCTGACATAATGGGGGACAAAGGCCCCAAAATAAGGACATATTGTAAATGTTGCTCTTATAAACATAGTAAGGTGCTAAAATAACAAGGTTTGTGCTAACATGTATTTTCTGAAGGATAGGAAGTCTAAAACTCAAATGTATGTTGTTATTTAGTTACTTCAGTCCTCATAGCATCACAGAGATTTGCCAGAAAACCAAACATTTTATGAAGACTAGACTAAAAATAGGAAGCAAGAATCTGAACATTCTGCAAAAATCTGGACAGCTGAGAGGTATGGCCACATCATCTACATACAGCAGCTTGTTTGGCTGTCCCCTCCTACCTGTTTGTTAATGTACTCTATCACCAGTTTGAACAGCAGTGGACTCAGAGCTAAACCCTGACGCAGACCCACTTCCTCTGTGAACTTCTCTCCGAGTCCAAACACCATTTGAACTTGTGTCACTGGGTCCTTGTACATTGCCTGCATTAATTCTACCCTTATTTTTAAGGACTTAGAACAATTACAAGGTTGCCCAAATCAGCTTTCTTGTGACTTTTTGATATGCTATCTCCAAGTCAAGGAATGTAGAGGTGGGCGCTTTCCTCGTCTTCATTTTTTTCTCCACTATCTGTCTTCTAGCAAACATTGGGTTGGTTGTGTTCCTTCTTTATCTGTTTATCAGATTGTCTCCATGGAGGCATGAGAATCAAACAGCCAATTTCTCATTATCTGATTGTCTCCATGGAGACATTAGAACCAGACAGTCAATTTCTCTTTATCAGATTGTTTCCATGGAGACATGAAGCCCAGATACAGAATTGCTACTAACTATACATTCATTTGCTAGAAAAATAAAAGCCTAATAATATTCAGTATTCTTTTTCATTTACTTGCTTTCTCTTAAAACTTGTTACTAAAATCAATCTAAGGTCCTTAATCCATTCATCTCACCATGCAAGAATAAGAAAAAACACATTCATTTTTCTGTTGTCATGCTCTTTTAACCAGGCTTTTTTTTACATTGCAGTGCCTACTTTACTTAAAACTGAACAAGAAGAAAGACAGAAGGGAGAAAAAAAGTAAAAAAGAACAGCAGCACCTATTTAAAATCCCCATTACACTTAAAAATAACTATTAAGAAAAAATGTTTTCTTTACTTACAATTAACTTTCTCCTCTCTCTTCCCCTCCACAAAGCATTTTTCCAGATATTAATAACATGAAGTAAGGCATATACTTTAAAGTCTCTCACAAGTCCAACAAATTCTGAAAAAGTCCAATACTTCCAGATTTTCTTGTTCTGTCATATTTCACAAATATAATCATTGCATTGTAATCCCACATTTTTACTGGTTTTATTACTGTTCATCTCCATCTCCCAAATCCTGTCTCTGCTTCATTTCTGGCATACTCACAATTCTTCTTGTCAACTCTCATGCTCCCTTCCTTCTGTCCAACATTTTCCATTGAAACACTGGAAAAGGTTTCACAGGTGCACTCTCTCTGTCATCTTTATTACCGGAAGAACAAGAAGCACAATTTCCTCCTGTTTCACAGCTCACTTTTTATAGGACAAACTTTTCTATTTCCACCTTAGCATGTACTACATCAAAAAATGATTTGTCCCTCCAGGGTAGAATACCTTGAAGACAGCTGGGTACAGCAGTTTTAATCTCACACATGCTTCTCAATATTCCCTGAATAGTGGAATGAATTTACTTCTCTTCTGCCTGGTGTACAGTGAGTAATCATTCTCCACAAACACTCCACTGTCTCCACTTTCTCCACTTTTAGTATTTTGTTCTTCTTCCGCAGTTTTGTCAGATCAACTCCTTCTGCTGGTAGGATTGCATCTTTACTATTAGTTTCATAGGTTCATAGAAGTGTACTAGGCCAACGGCCCTGGAGCCTTTACAAGTCTAGCCCATAGAAGTGCCCTGACATCATGCCGCCATTAGTTCCTGGTGCCTCTATCAAGTAGGGCCACTGGAATGATCCCTGCTGTGAACTTTCTATTTCCCATCCACTCATCAAGATTTCTCTAAAGGTCTAGGTTGCTTTCTCATAGCTAGGTTTGGAACATACACATGATGATGATGATGTACCATTTCAACTAACAACTCATGCTGTGAAATACCAGTCCAATTGCTTTTATTTATTTATTTATTTATTTATTTTATTTAACATTTCTTTACCGGGAAAGTCCAACTTGGAATGAAGCCAATTTTCAGAGGAGGCCTGGGGAGAAATGCTCCAGAGGCATGTCTTTGTAATGTAGGAGGAAACCTGAGTACCTGGAGGAAACCCACACGAATGCAGGGAGGCCATGCAGACTCCACACAGAAGGCACCCCAGCCAAGAATCAAACTGGAGAACCTCTTGCTGTGAGACAACAATCCTACCGCTGCACCACTGCGCCGACCGCTCATGTTGCCTATTTGTGCTTTCATAAAATTTTATTATTTATTATTTATTTACATTTGTTGACTGGGAATGTCCGACTGGACGCAGGTCCATTTTCAGCGAAGGCCCGGGAAGAAAAGCTCCACAAATTAAAATATTACAGACATAGTTACAGATGAAGAATCCTAGCAATTAAAATATTACAAACATAGTTACAGATGAAGAACATAGTGCATTCAGTAGATAACTAGCATCTGTTCTATCCACGAAGTCATAGCAGATATTGACAATTGTTACAATAAGAAGTTACTGCCACATAATAAGTAGATAGGCATGGAAGTATCAGAGCTTGCTGTAATCAAAGGTAGTTTGTGGGGTGGAAGAGAGGTACAAGGTAGATGGAGTGGGAGAAGTTAGAGGGGAGAGTTACAAGGGCATAGCCAGCATGTTTTTAGGTACACTTTAAGTAAAGCTTTGAAGTGGATGCATGATGGTAGAGCGGTTATTGTGGGGGGGGGGGTGTTCCATAATTTGGCTATAGCGCTGGAGAATAGTGCTTCTCCAGCAGTACTATTGGCTTTAGTAACCTGTAATTGATTTTTGTTGCTGGATCGTAGTGGTCTGGTGGTGAGATAGGGTTGGAATAGATACTGGAGGGATGCAGTCTGCTCCTTCTAGCTTCTTGGGTATAGCTGAAAATCTCAGGTTTTCCCTGCATGCTCTGTCCTCTAAGTCTATTATATTTTGAAACGTCTTTTCCTGGGCTGTCTCATTCAGCCAGCATTTTCTTCATTTTAACCTCAGATTTTTGCAGCTTTATCACCTTATCTGAATATGTATTTAAAGCTTCTTCCATTTTTTCCAGCCTTTTGTTGTTTATATTGATATACTCCATTAGTGTTTCATTTATTTTAACCAGGACTGTGTGCAGTTGTCTTATATATTTCTGTAGGTTACTGGAAGTCATGTCTGGAAGGTTGCATTGCTTTTTGCTGAACAGCTACAGAACTTTCCCCAGACAGTGTTTTTTCCTCACTTTTTTAGCTGATTTTTTTCCAGGTGCTCTGTATTTCTTTTTTCCTGGCATCCAGATAGTACATTTACTAGCCAATTACTGAAATTTACCCATAAACACAAAAGTCTACTGACCATCTCCATTGGGTTCCTGTTTTCACACTGGGAGAGCTAGAGTTAAGCTGCTACTCAGTGTGCAGCCATCGTGGAAGTCTGTCTTTATCTGAACCCGAGCTGCTCACCTTCCATCTTACTCTCTACAACTCTCCATATTTGTTTATTTATTTTATTGTATCTTATTTAAATTTGTTTACTGGAGTTGAACAGTGATCAAACAATGGCTAATTATGTGCTCAGCCCACAACACAATGTACAGTATACAAATAATAATGACTTATGTTTATAAGTAAGCACATAAAATCTGACAAACAAGCTATACATGGAAGATCTAACAAACCAAATATATGTACCCTTACATAACTGGAATAGAAAAGGGAGAAAATAGTTAAAGTAGAAGTAAAAGTGGGGAAGGTATAGCAAGTATTTCCTAGGTTAGGAAAGCTAATGGATTTCAATAAGATGAAAAAGGGGATTAGTTTATCAGTCATCCTCCCCTGCACTTTGCCTAATGTTTGATAGAAGCAATAATTCTTGTGGAATTCTGCAGGTTCATACAGCACCAGTGAATTATGGATAGTATTTCCATAGTGCAATACATGTTTTGTTAGAGGGTGAATCAAAATGACTGGTGGTTGGAAGGACAGAATGCACAGGCATCAACGGTGGGTGTGCAGCATGAATGACCATTGCTGTTGTAGATGCCAGTGCCTCTTTCCATTATTCCTGGTACATTTATTATTGCATCTTATTTGCATTTCTTTCCTCTTTCATGCAATAATCACCATTTTATTTATTTATTTTTGCTTCTTTATTAAGGATAATAAAAGATGTATATGAACATATTAAGACATAACACAGTATTAATGTTGTGAGCTGCTAACAGGTTTGAGCATGTATTTATAGATGTAATTCCATCACTCTCCATCTGCATACTATGTGACACTGAACAAACAACTTAACTAGGCCCTACTCCTTCATTAAAAAGGGGCAATTGTGCCTAGGGTTGCCACCTTTTCAAATGCCCAAAGTGGGATATTTTTGGTGCAAACATCAGATTTTGCAGGGCAAAACATACCCACAGCCAGTACAAAAGACAGAACTTCACTTTTTTGCCTAAATAAAAGCTTATTCTTGTAGCATTTTAGTTGCATATTCTGTTTCTTATAACATTTAGGTGTTTCAGATACAGAATAACTGTTTTATGCAACATAAAACATAAAATGTAGGAAATATGTTTGTCCTAAAATCTCAAGACATTTGCCATTTTTTTCAATTTCTTTGCATGACAACTGCCCAAAGAGGGACTGTCCCTCACAAAGTGGGATATGTGGTAACCCTAATTGTGCCCAGTGGGCTTTTTATAATTAATTTTGTTAACAGAGTAAGCTCAATGTTCTTTTTCAGGGTAAAACCAAGAATGCTGTCTACTTAAGTGACTTTCTCACAGTCACACAGTAAGTAAATGGAGGTAAAAAGAATAAAACCTTGTACTTGGGCAATGGGAGGTAAGGAACTGAACCTTGTTCCCTGGGCTACAGGAACCAGCACATTAACAACTCACAACCTTAGTCCTCTGCACTAACTTCCAGACTTACCTGTTATCAAATAAAAGTAAGCCAGTAAGTAAATAAATAAATAAATAGAAATGGCAGTAGACAAAGCCCATGTTCTTTTAATTCTGTCCAGTACTGTAGCTGACATAAGTTGATTTTAACATATTAAAACACAAAAGACAAAGTGCACAGCAATAGTTTGATTAATAAAATAACAGTACATCAAGATATATCATATGCCGGATTAAAAAGTTAATTTTCAGGGGCAAGTTGAAACAAGACAGGGTTTGGGGAGACAATCGCACCCACTACAGAGTATGTCTGATATTCCCTCTGCACCACACACTCTACAATCAACAGAACATGCTAGAGGGACAGGTTCATAACCCAGAGACTGACCATGCTATGGAATAGACTTCCCATACATGTCAAGCAGAGCACCTCACTGGCCCTCTTCAAGAGAAATCTTAATGAGTGGATGGGAAATAGAAAATTCACCCCGGGGATCACTCCAGTGGTTTTACTCAATAGAGGCACTGGGAACTAAGGTCGGGTGGCACAATGCCAGGGTAATCCTATGGCCTAGGCTTGTAAAGGCTCCACGGTCATTAGCCTAGTACACACCTATGAATACACCTATGAATCTTTGGAACCTCTGGTGGCCCAAGAAGGGGAATTTAAGGGCCTAGCAGTATGCTAAGGGACCAGGAGCACCTTCAGATTGGGGGACCTAACTTATCTAGGGCCGATGACACTAAACAATAAAGCCATAAATAAAGCATAGTATAGAACAGGCAGCCAGAGCAGGGTGCACAGAACAGGAATGATACATTTATAACTGTTATAAGTAACCTGGGTGTAGAGTTTTCTGTGCCAGCTATGGTCAGTCTATTTTTATGTTAGAAAGCTTTAGTCACGTGGAGTTAAAGTAATCAAGACACCACCAAGAATAGTATCACAGGAGTTTTTTTGTGTGTTTTTTTTGGGGGGGGGGTTTAATGCAAGCAGTCTTTCATAGATAGAAATATGATAACTTGACAGCTGATAACATCTGATCCCTGTGTGTCAATCTATTGTCCAGCATTGCTCCAAGGTTTCTTCCTGACTAACCTTATTATGTGATCGATCCAACCTTTCCATATTCTGTCTTAAGCTGCATTAAACTGTTTTGGGGACTTGCAGTTTTGAACTGCACAGACGTAATCCAGAATTCTCCCACACCCTGCTCTTCAACTAATTTTTTTTAGTGTCTCTTGAAATGGCACCCCCCACCAGCAACACACACACACACACACACACACACACACACACACAGACACACACACACACACACACACACACACACACACACACACACACACACACACACACACACACTCTCTCTCTCTCTCTCTCTCTCTCTCTCTCTCTGTCTTTTCAGGGCCCAATCCACCCCTTATTTGTGATTTAATATTTTTTTTCTAATCTTTAACTTGAAATGCCCCCACAGCTCTGTGCTTCTTCTTCCTTTTCACTCGTTCCCAAATCGTGTAGTATGTCATACCCACATTTTCCTTGATCTTCTCTGATGAACAAATGCCCAGTTTTCTAAGTCACCCCCTCATGTTTCAGATTGCACTTAAGTTTCACCAGTTTCGTAATTGTGTCTGTGTCTGTTATTTCTATTTATTTTACATTTGTTGACCGGGATAAACCGACTGGATACATGTCCATTTTCAGTGTAGGCCCGGGGAGAAAAGCTCCAGCATAAACAGATACAGTAAAAACCATTACAAACTCATTACAAAATAAAGTCTCCAGGTAAATAGAATAGCGTAGAAACAATATAGACATATATACAAAGTATACATAGACAATCATGAATAGACAAGATCACAGGTTATACTTCACCTTATCTCATCTTTCATTTATGCATTCATTTCCAGAGAGCTGTTAGTTGTCTCCCATTTCAGCCTGTCTAGATATTGTGATTGGTATATACAGTAAAAACTAAATGAAAACTCTAGCCAAGCTAGAACTTCCAATGAGTGACCTCCTAAACTTCCTGTGACAGAGTCACATGGGGTATATGCAAACGACTCCTATGAACATCGGGTCTTTCACCTATATGGTTTTTCTGACTGCCCATTACTTTTACGTTTGAAGTTGTTTTAATGGACAATTTCAGGCCAATAAAACCAAACCCCACTAGCTATGGAGATGCATATTTCAGCCTTGCTATGAGCTCATCATCATAACACAAGTAGAGTGTTTGACTAAGCAGAAGAAACACAGGGTTGTTATACGCAGCTGATGTCCATTATCATTAGGGTGACTGCAAAATATCCCAACTAACAAATTAAAACAAAGTGTGAGAAGGTCACACTGAAAAACCAATCAGTAAAAACTAAATGAAAACTCTAGCCAAGCTAGAACTTCCAATGAGTGACCTCCCAAACCTCCTGTGATAGAGGCACATGGGATATATGCAAATGAACCCTATGAACATCAGGTGTTTCAGCTGTATGGTAATTTTCTTCTAGCTTGGCTAGAGTTTTCATTTAGTTTTTACTGATTGGTTTTTCAGTGTGACCTTCTCACTCTTTCAGAGTGGCTCAGACTTTCTGACCACAGTGGCAATGTGGTGGTCGAAGGGGAGGTTGCTGTCAACATATGTCCCCAGATCTCTTATAACTCCTTCAGTGTTCAGTGGGCTCCCATCAATGTGGTAATTAATGGGAACTGAGTTTTTTCCAAAGGGGATGATGATGCATTTTTTGGCATTAAGCTTAAGGCCATGGTTTTGACACCAGTCAGTGGTCTCAGTGAGGCCTTTCTGTGGGATGTCTGCATCACTTGGGGAGTTAATAATGGCTCCCAGCTTACAACTGCAAACTTGGTCAGCCAGAGTCCCTCTGTGTTGGCCTGGACTTCTGAGAAGTAAAAGCCAAACAGGGGAGGACCCAGGACCGATCCCTGTGGGACTCCACTTGTGACTGTTCGACAGTCTGACTTGGAGTCCACTACTTTCACACTGTGGGTCCTATCTGTGAGCCAATTTGCAACTCACCTAACAATATAGGGGTTGATGCCTAGTTTTCTGAGTTTATCAATAATTCCTGAGTGAGGAATGGTATCAAATGCCTTGGCCAGATCAAGGTAGGCTGTATGAACTGCCTTACCCTCAGCCACAGCTCTGCTGACTGACTCAAAGAAGTCAACCAGGTTGAGCAGGCATGATCTATCTTTCACAAAACCAAATTGCATGGGATCTAGAGTTTGGAGATTCCCTATATCCTTGTTAATTAGGTCCATGATGATGCACTCCATAGCCTTACATATCAGACTCATCAGGCTAATGGGGAGATAATTTCCAGGGTCTCTAGTCACTCCCCCTTTATGGAGAGGAATGACAGTAGCAGTGCACCATTTGGAAGGGACAAAGCCTAGGTGAGGCTGTGAGTGAACAGGGCACACAGATGTAGTGCCAGTTCACTTTGTAATTCATGTAGAACACAGCCAGGGATATTGTCAGGTCCCATGGAAACTGTATTCTTGGCCTTGGACAATGCAGCTTTAACCTGTGCTGCAGTAATGCTGGGTGCCTGGCATTCTTCCAGTATTAAGATTGGTCCTTTGGTGGGGTGAGAGGGGTAAAGTTGGCACTGGATCTGTCGGCCAGTATGTTGGCAATATTTGTTGGTTCAGTATAGGAGGTACCATTGTGCAGTAACTCAGAGGAAATCTAGGTATTGCCATGGATATTCTTGATATAACTATAGAAGGCTTTGTGGTTGTTTTTAGTGTCTGCCACAATTCTGCCTTCATAGCTGGCTTTGGAGGTCTTGATGAGGGATCTCAACTTTTTGTTGAGGCTGATAAGGGAATTTTTCCAGTCTTGGGACTTCACCTTTTTCTGCAACAGTTTCTTTCTCTGTTGTAGAGTTTATTAATGGCAGGGGACCACCAGATTGGCTTCCTTGTTTTGGAGGAGAGCATCTTGGTTCTGTTGTGTATGGCTAGTTCCATGCATTTATATACATGTTCGTACAGTGCATTGATGTATGATTTGGCAGTCATGCATCTGTTTTCCATTGGCATGGGTGCCGTGATGTTAGCCACCTCTGCTTTTAGGAGTCCAGCGTCAGCTTTGGATAAGTTTTTCATAGTAGATACCTTTGTGGGGCGTGTGGGTGAGATGTGGATTTCCATGGTGATTAGTTTGTGGTTGGATCTAACCAGGGAGGAAGTGATTATTGGTGTAGAGCAACTGTTGCCCATGTTAGTAATAACCAGGTCAAGGATGTTGCTTCCTTTAGTGGGGGTAAAAATGAGCTGGTCCAGGGCATTGGAACTGATGAATTCCAGGAAGCATTGGGCTAGTGCACTGGTACATGAGTAGTTTTCCCAGTTAATGAAGGGGTAGTTGAAGTCACCTACTATGAGAGTGTTGGGTTGGATCTTAATAGTTTCCAGGGTGCTTAAGAATATGGAGTGAGAGTCTTGGGACATGGTTGGGGACCTATAGCGGGCTACAACCTGAATCGTAGTCTTACCCAATGTTAGTTGTACCTGGAGTATCTCAGATGCGTTATGCTGGGCTACAAGTTTAGAGGTGTGCATATCCTTTATGACTATGGAGACACCACCAACTTTGGAGCTTCGGTCCATGTTTGGGGCTGAAAGGTGTGGAATGAGTTATAACCTGGTAATGCAGGGGTGCTTTCTGCTGCTTTAAACTAGGTCTCCATTACAGCACAAATGTCAATGTTCTCCATTTTGAGGAGTGCTTCAAGTGAATGCATCTTAAGATTTAGACTTCCAGCATTGAGCAGCATGACCCTCAGATTGCATTTATTTATAGCTGTTACAGTGGTAATTTGGTCTTTGGAACACCACCTAAAAAAGGCACTATAGGGGTGGCAAGAGCCTTAGCCAGTACCCAGAAACCCAGGGGTGACAGATGTAGGCCATCTCTGGCAATGCACCGAGGTCTGTCAATCATGTCATCCCACACAAACAGATACTGGATCCCCTTAGAATGACAGCAGAAACTTAGCCAATTGCTGAAGTCAATCATTTTCCTATTTGTCATACCTGCCTGGGCTACATAATCTGAGAGCTCCACCGTGTCTCTTTTCATGTAGTCCATGAAGGTGCATCTCAGGTCATTCACACCCACATGGACAATGACCGAGCCATACTTGTACGTGTTGTGGAGTGACCGGAGTGCGTGTGTTATGTGTCGGATTCTGGCACCTGATAGACAGTTGACTGTTACCTTCTCCTTATTCATTCTAGTGAATGGGACATAAGTGTGCCTCACTATTGAGTCACCTATGATTATTGTATTGGGCAAGCTGTTTTGCCTTAGGGGCTTAAGTTGACAGGTACACTGTGTTGGTGAGCTGTGTGTTTTGTTGTTTTTGCTGTGTTGTCATGGTTGCGTGCGTTTCTGCCTTGGAGGTCTCTGCTGTTTGGGTAGATTTCTAATGAGAGCCTCCGCGAAGTTGGGTATGTGGTTTGTGTTTTTATGTGAGGGCTGTGATGTTGGGTGTTCTGGAGGGCTATGTGTTCCATGTGGTGTGGTGCAGGTGTTGACCTCCTCTTGACCAGATATTCCAGTCTTGGCCGGAGAGTGCATGGCTTCCAGTTTGGTGATATAAGTGCATCTCTCACAAGTCTGAGTACTGGGAGGTAAGAGGAGAGGGTTGTCTGTGTACATGAGTCCTTTGCTATACTGTTTCAGACTGCCCAAGTTTGCCAGGTTAATAGGAGAAAGCACAGGGAACTGACCTTTAGGCATTCCAGGAGAGATGGTCATCATTACTAAGTACTGGAGGTGTTTCCTTATAGGACATCTAGTGCTGATAGCACTTATGTGTGCTACAATAATTGCTACAAAAAGCTGATGAAGTGCTCGGTGAATAAGCTAATTAAAGTGTGAGAGAGAAGAGAACTAGCAAGATCTAAGGGAAAAATTGAACAGCAGACTTTCTGGCACCGGTAATAGTTTACCGCTTTTAAACCAGAAAGTTGAAAGGAATAGAAAAACTGCCCAAATACCCAATAAACTACAATTTCAGAGCCAGAAACCACTTATCTTGTGGTAGATAGGCTACCTAGTGCTTACCACTCCCGTTGATAAGCTGGAAGGCTTCCCTCTAACACAGAAAGGTCTGGGGAACTCGTAAACTTACAAAACAGTCCTGGATACAGCAAATCTGTATCTGGACTACTCTAGTAAAAGGAAAGGCAGGAAACAAGCTTAGAACTTTTATTTTTGTTTTTTGCAGCAAAAACAGTTAAACAGTAATAAAAATACTTTAAATGCAATGTAAGCTAGCACACTTGAGTGTGCAACAATCTTAAGGCAAATACATTTAAAATTAATGAAGTTAAATGAAAAAAATAACTTAAATCAAGTGTAGAAAGCAGTATAATCAGAAAAAAAATCAAAATGCAGGCAGTTAAAGTCTCTCTTTTTCCTTTCTGTTGCTCTTGTATTCTGCAGGATGCCAAAACAGGATCCGCAGAGCTTAAACAAGTGCAAACCTGTGCAAACATGGGTTTTTAAACCAGAAAGTTGAAAGGGATCGAAAAACTTCCCAAACAGCCAATAAACTACAATTTCAGAGCCAGAAACCACTCCTCATGTGGTAGATAGGTTACCTAGTGCTTACCACTCCCACTGATAAGCTGGAAGGCTTCCCTCTAACACAGAATGGTCTGGGGAACTCAGAAACTTGCAAAACAGTCCTGGATATAGCAAATATGTATCTGAACTACTTACAGGAAAGGTGGGAAACAAGCTTAGAACTTTTTTTTGTTCTTTTTTGCAGAAAAAAAACAGTTAAAACAGTAATAAAAATGTTTTAAATGCAGTGCAAGCTAGCACACTTGAGTGCGTAGCAGTATTAAAGCAAATACAGTTAAAATAAATGCAGTTAAATGGCAAAATGACTTAAATCAAGTGCAGAAAGCAGTATAATCAGAACAAATCAAAACAGAGGCACTTAAAGTCACTCTTTCTCCTTTCTGTTGCTCTTGTAGTCTGCAGGATGCCAAAACAGGATCCACTGAGCTTAAACAAGCACAAATCCATGCAAACATGGGAACCAAAACATACAGAAAAGACTAATAAATGCACAGTGGGTGAACAATACGGTGCACAAATGGAACCAGTAAGATGTACTTTTATTTAGCGTTTTCGTCAGCTGTTAAGCTATTGACTTCATCAGAATAACAAATTCATTCAATTACATTGCATTATATACTCTTAAAACATGTGACTAAAACCAATTAGCTGGATTTCATCCAATCAATATATAGAGATGTTAATTTAAATCAAGTTAAAATTACAGCAGCGGGGTGAATAACAAGAAATACTATGACAAGATATTGCACTGACCCTAGACCTATCTAATCCTTTACAAAGTATACAATTTAAATAAATATATTAACAATTAATCTAAATGTGAAATTCTGCTGTTAACTTAAGATAACTTGATATCGAGACGGTTTCATTATGACCTGGGGGGGGAGGTAGTGTTGCATTTAAGCTGCCACATCAAGTCACAAAACTCTAAAAATAATTCAAAAGGACCCCCTCTATCCTTGTATCTAACCTGCTCAATGGCAGTAAACTTGAAACAATGATCAATCAGGCTTATCTTTGATATGCTTATATGGTGCAAACATGGGCTTTTAAACCAGAAAGTTGAAAGAAATAGAAAAACAGTTAGTAAAGGGCCGTGTGGTAACAAATTGTGATATTGGACCACAGGTGCTACAGTCATGCAGTGGTTACCATTGTTGTCTCACAGCTTTTGGTTCTCCAGTTCCACTCCTGACAGGTCTGTTTTCTGACAGAGTTTGCATGTCAATCTCATGTCCATGTGTTTTTTTTTTTTTTGCTGGATTTCTGGTTTCCTCCCTCATCTTTAGGACAATGTTGATATTTGACTTGGTGATCCTCCAAACTGCAAGTAGGTGTGTGTATATATGTGTGTTCAGTTCAGGAGTGGTTTTCATGCTCTAACAGTGATGCTTGTAGGATAGGCTGTAGTTCTGATATGGCCCTGAACAGGATAAAGCTGGTGTCTGAAAATAAATGATTGAAGGGTTAGAAGGGTGTTCACATTTATAATGTCTCAGGGCCTTACTGAAAACATCAGGAAGGATTTACTATAGTTAATAAAATCTTATACATTTAAGATGTAAGTAACTTTAAGTAAAACATCAACCCACATGTTTAATCATACATCCATATCATTGCTTTAAAAAAAATTGCTATCTAGACTTCTGATTAGGATGGAGTGAAGCAGATTACTCAGGTGTACTCTCTTCCCACTGGCCCAGATTTTTTACAGTGTCTTTCTCAATAGGTCAGTCAAACTGACTTGTGTGTTAACTAACTAATCTTAGAATCACTAGCTTCTGGTACATTTAATTTTTGGATGACTCATAAGCACTCCAAAGTAGTTAAAACTTTGTAATCCATGTCTCAACAGGCACCATGTTTTGCCAAACAGCATCATGAGCTGGAGCTTGTAATTGGTGATTCAGTCTTATTTATTATAGAGGCATTAAATACGAAATATAATCTGTTAATGACCAGAATACAAAAGACTAACTCCCTGTTGAAGCATGTCTCAAAACCTGATACACAAATACAAGACATGGACAAGGCTTTAACAGACCTTTCTAATCTCCAGAACTGTCCACACTGAAATAAAAAAATAGACTTCATGGAAAGTCACCTGGAGTACACTGAAGCAAAACTAGTAGGCTTAGATGATCATCTTAGAAGCAAGAACTTGAGTTTTAATGTAATTTCTGAGGTGGTGGAAGCTGTGGACTATCTACAGGTTGTGCAGATGCACAAAGCTGAATGGATAGGCATCCTGGCTGCAGCGCTGCAATTGGAAAGGACCCACTGAAGCTTCCTCCACTCAAGATACAGAACCAACAGGATTTAGTTAGGTTTAGTGCATTTCTCTGCATATAATCTCACAGAATAGAGTGCTGTCTATTTTTGGTTTTCAGAGAAGATGATGACCTTTAAAAATCAAAGAATTTTGTGGACAGTGATTACACCTGTAAGACTCAAGCTAGAAAAGCCTCCTTTCAACCTACTATAAAGCTTTGTTGACTCAAGAAATGTAAATGTTAACACCTTTATCCAGTGGAGCTTAAGTTCTGGCTTGCTTGGAGTCCACATGCATTTCACTCCTCAGATGAGGTGAACAGAGGAATTTGTCAGTCATCAGCTGCAGAGCCAATATCTCAGAATGAGCAATGGAGATACAATCTGAAACTACCAAGAGACTGCCTTCTAAGGCCATAGAATCACTTATCCTTTTAAAAGGAGAATGGCTTTTAGACAGAAAGCAGCCTTAGTTTCACATTGTGAATCAATGTCTTCTATCAAGAAGGAGGGTCAGCAAGTACATTTGGATGCAGATTGAGTGTCTGGCAGTAGTAGTGACTGAAGAGGGATTTGCTGAGTCTTGTACATTATTATTTTAATGTGTCTATTTTTTTTAATAAAACTTCTATTAGCATTGGCTTATTTTTCAATTTATAAGAAAATGACTGTGCTCAGTAAGGCTATATTGGGCCTGATGCTAGTGGTTGTGTCTTAGAGCATAACAATGGTTGATGAATTGAAGACAGTGTTGTTTTCTGCTTGCGAATTAGCTGTATAAAAAGTTTTTTTCCCAATTTGTTGTAGTCATCGTAGCAGTATTATCTGGAAAACATCAGCACACAGTTGGAAAATTCATTTGAAAATGTGTTTATTGTGTTGGCAGGTAACATAGAATTATCCAAGAGTGGATAAAAGCTTGTTAGTATTGATTTTATTTTGTTTTCAAGGAGTTGAGGGGAGGCATGGAATGACTTGACTTTGATAATGCTTTTTCAATGAGTGCTTGGTAAACTACCTTACATAGAGTCAAAGACAAGAAGGTGCTGAGCATGGTATCATTGTCCAAAGAGAGGCTATTAGTCCACAACTTGAGAGCATTCTCACAGTTCTCATATATAATTACACAGTAATTATGACTTTCTCATATTATGTTTATTTATTTCTCCATGTTAATGTATTCTGTTTATTATGAACAAAACGTTTGCATTACTTTTATTTTCACTTTTTATGCTTAGGACTGTTCTCCTTTAAGGAATTGGTTTAAATCTTTGTCTTTCACCCCAAAGTTTCTTGTGCATATGTGAGTTGTTTTTGATCTGTGGCTAACTGAGATAACAATTGTATACATTTGAGTTGCTGTAAGTATAGTTTTATCTATTGTAACTGAAAATGGATGGGATTGTTTTCTATTATATCCTAGAATGTTAATGTTCTCTCCCATTTAGTTAAGCAACCGAGAAATGTAAGTTATGCAAACCAACTTTAGAATGTTACTAGGGATGCATCTTAGTAATTTTGAACACACTAAGGTTCTGGTAAAGTTTTTTTTTTTTTGTTTTTTTTGAGGATTTTCTTCACATCCTGTCAGCAGAAGTGGCACATTGATTTTTGATTAATAAGTATTCACTATTCAAAATGTTAACACAGCTAGCAGACCCTGAAGGTGATTTTGTTGCAATTAAGAGCCTCCCCTTGGGGCATGTGATTACTGTTATTTTTGTCGGTCTTCCGCTTGTACCGCAGTTGCTGAGGCATCAAGAATGATGAGAGGATGTGTCTCCTTTAAGGCAGGTGAGGGATTGGAACATGGTAATTGCCCCAGACAAAATGCATTCAGGCACTAGACTCTCTTGGCTGCCACTTCTGGGAACATTTTTAAAGAAGAGAGCGCAACTGTGTCTCTTGTGATTCACACAGAAATTACATCTTTCCCTACCTTCTCATCCAGATGCTGTTGTGTTTTTAAACTCAACTATCTTTCTAGTTACTTGCCCCTTATATTAATTTGACCACATTTTTCCTTCCCTCTCCTCTTTCATTGGCTGTTGTGAGTAACCACAAAATTACCCTTTTATGAAATCACTCCCCTTCAGTTATTTAAATTTATTGGCCATCCCACTGTATTCCGTAGAGCCAGAATACAAAGTACCCACCCCCTTCCAATCTATCTTGCTTTTTTAAAATTAGTAGCACCCCACTTAGTTTTAAGCATAAGTTACCCTCTCTTTCATATCTAACTACTTACTGCACACTGCATCGCTTAGGGTATTAACCCATTTTTCCACACTACCAGGCTTGGCTTGGGAGTGCCTTCTGTGTGGAGTCTGCATGTCCTCCCCCCGGTTGGGTAGCATTCAAAAGACATGCGTGCGTAAATGGGTGTGCCTTCGTTGAAGGTTGGGTGTCGAGCTGGCACCTCAGCGTTTTGTAAAAATCTACTGCAGATCATTAGTGGACCGGAGTTCCGCTGTGGCAACCCCTTACCGGGAAAAAGCCGAAAGACACAACAACAACCATTAAAATCTGCAACATCTACTCTAAGACCATCAGTTATTGGAGAGCCCACATTCTGCCTCTCATTAGTCATCTTGGGATTAGTGGTTCTGTTTTTCTCCTGGTGAGAGAAGGAGTATAGGAACATTATTTCCCAGAGACTGCCGATCACCAGAAAGCCTAATAACTGCTTCATAGGTACCAGCTTGGAATTTGTGCTTCTATTTTACTCCTGGTGAGAGAAGAAGCAGAGTGCATTGATTCCTGACTGGTTGTGATTGGGCAGCGAGTGTCTGTGCTGGACCTTCCTTCTTGGTCCAGTTGCTATTCAAGGCATCTACCAGGAAAAGGCTACAACAAGCTTCCAGACCCTTGTATCATCTGGGACAAGACTGTTGATCATCAAAGAGCCTGTGTTATGCTTCTCATCTTTGGAGTGATGCTACTGTTTTGCTTCTGGGCTGGTGACAGAAGAAGCAAGGGAGCATTGTATCCCAGCAGCATAAAGTCATGGTGAGACTAGGTTATTACTAACATGAGCAACCATTGCTCTTCACCAATAGTCAATTCCTCCCTGGTTAGATCCAACCACAAACTAATCAGCATGGAAATCCACATCTCATCCACAACCCCCGCAAAGGAAACAACCATGAAAAACTTCTCCAAAGCTGACTCTGGGCTCCTAAAAACAGAGGTAGCTAAAATTCATGGCACGCATGTCAATGGAAAATAGATGCATTACTGCAGAATCATACATCAATGCACTGTACGAATACGTACATAAATGCATGGAACTAGCCATACCCAACAGAGCCTAGATGCTCTCCTCCAAAAAAGGAAGCCCCTGCCATTAATAAACTCTGCAACAGAAGGAAGAAACTGTTGCAGAAAAAGGTGAAGTCCCAAGACTGGAAAAACTCCCTTATTAGCCTCAACAAAAAGTTGAGATCCCTCATCAAAACCTCTAAAGCCAGCTATGAAGGCAGAATTGTGGCAGTCACTAAAAACAACCACAAAGCCTTCTATAGTTATATCAGTAATCTCCATGGCAATACCCAGGTTTGCTCTGAGTTACTGCACAATGGTACCTCCTATACTGAACCAACAAATATTGCCAACATACTGGCCGACAGATTCAGCGCCAACTTTACCCCTCTCTCCCCACCCTAAAGGACCAATCACAATACCAGATGAATGCCAGGCACCCAGCACTACTGCAGCACAGGTTAAAGGTGCATTGTCCAAGGCCAAGAATACAACTTCCATGGGACCCAACAATATCCCTAGATGTGGTCTATATGAACTACAAAGTGAACTGGCACCACATCTGTGTGCCCTGTTCAGTTACAGCCTCACCTCAGGCTTTGTCCCTACCGAATGGTGCACTACTACAGTCATCCCTCTCCATAAAGGGGGAGTGACTACAGACCCTGGAAATTATCCCCCATTAGCCTGATGAGTCTGATATGTAAGGCTATGGAGTGCATCATGATGGACCTAATTAACAAGGATATAGGGAATCTCCAAACTCTAGGTCCCACTCAGTTTGGTTTTGTAAATGGTAGATCATGCCTGCTCAACCTGGTTGACTTCTTTGAGTCAGTTACCAGAGCTGTGGATGAGGGCAAGGCACTTCATACAGCCTACCTCAATCTGGCCAAGGCCTTTGATACAATTTCCCACTCAGGAATTATTGATAAACTCACCAAACTAGGCATCAACCCCTATATCACTAGGTGGGTTGCAAACTGGCTCACAGATAGAACCCACAGTGTGAAAGTAGTGGACTCCAAGTCAGACTGCTGGCCAGTCACGAGTGGAGTCCCACAGGGATTGGTTCTGGTTCCTCTCCTGTTTGGCATCTACTTCTTAGAAGTCCAGGCCAACACAGAGGGACTCTGGCTGACCAAGTTCGCAGACGACTGCAAGTTGGTAGCCATTATTAACTCCCCAAGTGATGTAGACATCCTACAGAAAGGCCTCACTGAAACCAATGACTGGTGTTGAAACAATGGCCTTAAGCTTAATGCCAAACAAATGTGTCGCCAACCCCTTTAGGAAAAACTCAGTTCCCACTAATTACCACATCTATGAGAGCCCATTAAACACTGAAGGTGTTATAAGAGATCTGGGGTCACAAGTTGACAGCAACCCCTCCTTCGACCACCACATTGCCACTGTGGTCAGAAAGTCCTTCTATGTGGCACATCTCATTACTAAGGGTTTTGCATCCAGGAAGAAAGAGGTCATCATCTCTCTATACTCTTCCTTCATTAGGCCATTCATCGAGTATAATGCCCCATCTGGCATGTACCTCACTAGACATATGCAACAGCTGGAAAGGCCACCAAAGTACCTCATAAAGAGGATCCTAGGCCTTAAACACATGTCCTACATAGACAGACTCAAAAAACTCCAGCTATTTGCTGTCTCATATCGTCTACTAAGAGGCAATCTCTGCTTGACTTACAAAGATGTCTGACGCAGCTCTGTTAGAAATGCTACATCTAAAGAAATCCCAGTCCCTCCACATCACACATTCCAGAGACCTCAACCTCTTTACCACAATTAACAGAACATGCTGGAGGGACAGATTCATAACTCAGAGACTGCCCATGCCCTGGAATAGACTTCCCACACATGTCAAGCAGAGCACCTCACTGGGCCTCTTCAAGAGAAATCTTGATGAGTGGATGGGAAAGAGAAAGTTCACCCTGGGGATCACTCCAGTGGCTCTACTTGATAGAGGCACTGGGAACTAACGTCAGGAGGCACAGTGCCAGGGGACTTCTATTGGCTAGGCTTGTAAAGGCTCCAGGGCCATTAGCCTAGTACACACCTATGAACCTATGAACTAGTAATAGCCAGGTAGTAGCCATTCAGGTGAAGCTCCTCTTTTCATCATTCTTGACAAAGTTAATTCATTCTTCTCTGTAAGTACTGCTTTGTTGGCTGCTGTCTAACCTAACTTCAGAATATCTCCCTAAATAATTTATTTATTTATTTTATTTTCAGTTTGATTACCGGGGAAGTCCACTGGGCCAAGAAGTGCCCATTTTCAGTGGAGGCCCGGGGGGAAAAGCTCCATGTGCAATACAGTACAATAAAGGTTACAAAATACAAAACAAAAGGTTACATAATGTTAGAGATGAAATACAAGAGTAAGATTCATACATTCAAAAAACTGCAAGTGTAATATACATCATGAGACAGTTTAATAAAGCAGAACATTTTTTTTTTTTTCTCTTTAGAAGTTTACAATATTTACAAGCTTGGAGTTTATTTAAAGTTTGCTAGTTCACGTTCTTTAGAGAAATTAGATTAAGCTTGAGAGTATAGTAAAGCAGGAGTATGGAGAGCTTAGTGGGAAGAGTTATGTAGGGTGAAAGCAGGAGCATTTCCATTTGGAAGATAGGTGTAGGAAGAGTTGGATTCAATGTTAGGTATAGTCCTAAGTGAAGGAGGGAGAGAGTTCCATTTCTTACCTAGAGAGAAGGAGAGTAGAAGCTGGCCGGCGGGACGTTTGGGTTTGTGAATGGAGATTAGGTTTTGGTGTTCAGATCTCAGAGATCTGTTTGGGATGTAAGGGGGAAGAATGTTCTTTAAGGCTGGGCATTTATCAGGGGAGAATATTAATTTGTGAGCGTTGGTTAGTTGGAGATAGTCTAGGTGGTTAGGGAGTTCTAACCAATTCAGAGATTGAAGGCAGAGGCAGTGGTGAGTTGATGTTTTGGATTTAGTGGCAAATTTGGAGATCTTATTATAGCAAGCTTCAAGTTTAGAGGTGTTGGAAACGGACAGATTGGTTAGGAGAGGGGCTCCATATAGAAGAGAAGGTAGGAGGTAGGTGATTGCCAGGGTATGCCTAGAGGAGTTGGAAAGAAATTGATTGTTCCTATGTAGCATACCTAGCTTTTGGTGGGTTTCTTTATGTTTTGATGTATGTGAAGATCGAATTTGAGGTTTTCGTCTATGGTAATGCCAAGGAGTTTTTCAGAGGGGACTACTTCTATAGCAGTGGTCGATTGGCTTAGGACATTGAAAGTGTTTTTGTCAAATGAGGAAACCTTGGAGGGGAGGAAAATTAGTATTTTAGATTTATTGGAGTTGAGGGAAAGGTGGTTTTGGTGCATCCAGTTCCCTGTAGTGGAAAACACTATTTGAGTTTTAGTCAGTAGTTCAGGAATGTTGGGGGCGGCACAGACCAAGGTAGAGTCATCAGCATATTGGATGACTGTAGTGTCAGGGATGACGGTGTGAAGGTTATTTATAAAGATGTTGAAAAGCATGGGTCCGAGGATGGATCCCTGAGGAATGCCAGTAGGTGTAGGCAAGAAGGAAGAGGAGGAGTTCTTCCATTTGACAGCTTGAGATCTGTCAGATAGGTAGCTGGAGAACCAGGATAGAGTATTAGAGGAGAGATTAAGGTTGGCGAGATGAAGGAAAAGGTGTGTATGGGAGATGGTGTCGAAGGCTTTAGAAAGATCTAGCAGTACTGTGGATACAATAAGTCCAGAGTCTCGAGCTTGATTGACAGTTTCTAGGAAGGATAGTAGGGCAGTTATGGTACTGTGGCCACCCGTGCTGGGTGGGTGTTAGAAGGTGATTCTGAATTAGGTAAGGCAAAAGTTGATGGTGGACACATTTTTCTAGAAGTTTAGATATTGGCGAGAGGAGGGCAATGGGGCAGAAGTTAGAAACAGAGGTGTTTTTGCCTCCTTTGTGTAGAGGAAAAATGTAGGCTGAACCCCAGAGTTTGGTCACATATGATTCATTTAAGGATCTATTAATCAGGATACCGATTGGGAGAGCAATACCTTCAGCTGCACATTTGAGGAAGGAGGAGGGTATGTTGTCTGGAGCATTAGAGCAAGGCTTTAGTTTGGATAAAAGCTTTTTTATAAAAATGGTGGATACAGGTTTGAGATGGAAATTTTGGGGATTGTTATTTGGGTTGTTGGGTGTTGCGTGGAGGGAGTTAGGTGGATTCTTATTTGGGAATGTTTTGGTTAGCTCAGCTATGGATTCAGTAAAGAAGGTGTTGAAATGGGAGCTCAGTTCACTGTCAGTTAAACTAGGATCAGGGCAGGGGTTATTCCTAGATCCAGGATAGAGAAGGGAGTTGACTGATTTCCAGAATTGTTTAGGGTTCTTGTTGTTGTTGGACTGAAGTTTATTATAGTAGTTTTTTTTGTCCTTGGTAATAAGTTTTTTTACTTGGTTGTGGAGTTGTGTATATTGGAGCAAGTCAGAGGACAGTTTACTTTTCTGGTAAAGCTTCCAGGATTTGTCTCTGTGATGCATAATTTGTTTAGTTACTTTGGTGAGCCAGGGAGCAGAATTGGCTTTGATTCGTTTGTTTCTTAGAGGGGCAAGGGAGTTAAGAGTATTTAGGAAGATGGAGTTAAAATGCTGTACAGCATTGTCGAGAGGGAGAGTGTTTAGGATTTGCCAGTTAATTTGTTTAAAGATGTTAGAAAAAATTGAGGGGTTGAAATTGCTAAGGTTACGAGTTTGAATGTAGACATGTTGGTGTTGGATGGAGCTAGTTGATCGATGGATGAAGGCAGGGAGATGGTCACTGAAGGTGTCAGGGATGGTGCCAGAGAGAATGATTTTGTTTGGATGGGAGACTAGTATCCAATCTATAATGGACCCTGGAGGGTGGTTTTTGTTAGGGTGAGTTGTTGAATGGATTACTTGGGTGAAGTTGTAAAGGTTAATGGATAGTGAAGGGGATGGTGTGTTGATTTTATTTCAGTCAATGTTGACATCGCCTAGAATAAAGGTTTCATATTTTATTTCAGTTGAGGCCCAGTGAAGAATATCTTCAAGGGTGGAGATATTGTTGCCAGGGGAGATGTATATGGAAATAATGCAGATGTTTTTATGTTTATTCAAACGGAGAAGGCTTGTTGTGATTTCAGAATTTTTGAATTGAGGGGTATGGATTTGAAGAGGAATTAGGGAGAGAAGATTTGGAGTAGATTAGAGCAGAGCCTCCACCTTTTTTATTTAAACGGTCACTTCTGATGATGTGGTAACCAGGAGGTAAGATTTCTGAGTCAGTAATATGGGGTTTTAGCCAGGTTTTGGATATGGCTAAGATGTCAGGTTGGTTGTGATTAATCCAAGCTTGGACCTGGTGAAATTTGTTGTTAAGGCTCTGGGCATTGATAGTGAAGATCTTAAGAGTGCTAAGAGGGGAAGTGGGTGGAGAAGGGAAAGGGGAGGAAGTCTTATTTATAGTGGGAGAAGAAGAGGGTGGAGGGATGGAGTAGTTTGTGCTGAGGCAGGGGCCAGGGTTTGGATGAATGTCTCCAGATAAGGCTAGGACATTACAGGTGATAAGTTTTGGCCTTTGGTGTTTGCATAGTAGGTATTTATCAGAGGTTAGCAGAAATTTAAGAGAGAGAGTTTTTATAGAGATAGGGAATAGCTTGGGATGGAAAAGGGGTAGTAGGTTGGGAAGGATAAGGGAGGAGGATATGGTGTGGAAGTGAAAGACTAGGTAAGATTGAAGTTGGGTGTTAGGGATAGTTTGAGTAGGAGGTAGGAATCGGGGAGCTTTATGGGAGTAAGCAGTAGCAAGATGAAGAGGTATTAGTAAGATGAGAAGGAAGCAGGGGAGTCGGATAGTGAAGGGAATTTGGGAGGGCATGTTTAGAAAGGGTGGGGTAATAAATGGAGTAGAGAAAAGAAGTTAATATGCTAGTTAAGGAGGGAAGGTGCAGAAATGGATGGAGAGAGTTAAAATAGCGGACAAGGACAGGGGAAGACTAAGTGTATAGAGGTGTAGGAATTGGAGTGGGAGGAGTAGTAGTGGGTGGGGTAGTAAGAGGAGGAGTATTATTTGATGAAAGAATGGGGGAGGGGTTGTTATAAGAGGACTGTGATTGGATAATAGAATGGGGGAGAGGTAGTAATAAGAGGACTGTGATTGGATAATAGATTTGGTAGGAGGGGTAAGTTAGGAATAAATGTAGAGGCGCTGGGGGAGTGGGTGGATTTGGGGGGCAGGGGAGTGGAGCGGAGTGAGCCCGCAGGCTGAATGGAGCGGGTAGAGCCAAAGGAGGAGAGAGTGGCATCAATCAGTAAAAGAGATAGACAAGGTAGGTTTTTGCTGAGATGTGTAGGGTGAAGAAAGACTACTAAGAAATGAAGAGGTGTGTAGATAAAGGACAGAGACAGATGTTAAGGGGCTGAAAAAAAAATCATCCATAAATCATCAGGGTCTACTTATTAGTTTCTTCTCAGATGTTTGGCAGTGCCCTGTATAGACGCAGACACCACGAGTTAACATTTTACCTGTACAAGCACCCTTGAAATTTCACCAATACCAAGTTGTACATAGGGCAACTAGTTTCCAGTGACAAGCATTGCTCCCAGTGTTGCAAACCAGATACTCTTGACGTTAATTTAGGTTCTCACTGCAACCGTCTAATCAATAAAAAAAAGCCTGTTGCCACTGATATGAACTTTCCCACCATCTCTAGTACCAGCTTGGTGGATATTTGCATCCTGGGGCAATGTAGAAATTGCCTCCTGTTTACTTGACAACCAGTTAATTCTCAAACAAACTGATATGGTATGTGAGAGATGCATTTAAACAATGTCACTGCAGACAAGCACTCCTAATGTCAATTAGGTTGTCAGCAGCACACAAGCTGCACCCATCACACACAGTTCAAAGCAGACACATATACCCACATATGCTGAGGCACTTAAATGTAACCTTCCTAAACCCCAAAGAACTCGTAGATGAAGTACACATAAATACCCTCAGCAGCCTGAAGTGCACTCTTTCAAAACAACATCCACATCGACACATACAGCTACATCACATCGAGCCTCTACTTCTAAGCTCATAAGGAAAGCCATCACACAATCCAGCATTCTGGTCACTGGAGACTCCATTGTGAGACACACTGATGTCCCTCTCACAAGGCTGAGTAAGGAGAAAGTCACAGTCAGTTGCTTATCAGGGGCTAAGATCCACCAAATTATGTATGCACTAAGGTCATTAGACCACAGGTACCAGTATGACTCAGTCATAGTCCATGTGGGTGTAAATTACTGGATATGTACCTCCCTAGGCTATATGAAAAGAGACATTATGGAGTTCTCGGAATATGTGTCCCAGGCTGGTATGAGCCTATCATGGAGCAGCATTTTACTTTCTCCAAAGATGATGTCACAATATGAACAGAAGATGACTGACTTTATTAATTGGCCTAGTTCCTGGTGTCATTCTAAGGGGGTGTAATATTTGTCAGCAGAGAAGAGAAGGAGATGGTCAACAGACCACACTATTTTGCCAAGGGTGGTCTGCACCTCTCCCTTTTAGGCTTTCGAAAGTTAACTAAAATATTGTCCTCTCCCATAATACCTTTCTTAGGCAGTGCCAGAATGAAAGTACTTCTAATATAGCAAATTACAACCAAGAAAATCTAAAGGTGTTACTGCTCAATGCTAGGAGTCTAAACAAAGAACTCCACTCCCTACAAGTTCTTCTCACGCTATAAAATGCTGACACCTGTGTGGTCACTGAGACATGGTTTAAAGCTGTGGAGAGCACACCAGCAGTGCAAAGCTATAATGCCTTCCACACAATTATACAAGCTACTATACAGACAGGGGCTAAAGGTGGAGGTGACTGAATTTACATCAAAAAATAAATATACCTTGACTTCAAAGATGGCTGCATATTGAGTAACAACTTAATTTCAGCTCTCCCAGTGTGAAAACAGAAACTCAGAGGAGAGAGACAGTAAACTTGTATTTTGGGGGAAATTCCATTAACTGGCTAATAAATGCACTGCCTGGATGCCAGCAAAAAAAAAAAAGAAAAGAAATTCAGAGAACCTAAAAGAAAATCAATCACAAAAGGTACTGGGAAGAATTATGCAGCTGTTCATCAAAAAGCAGTGCAAGCTTCAGTTTTGATGCAAGATATGACTTCCAGTAACCTAGAGGAAAAAAAAGTCAAATGTACTCAGACCTGATTAAAATACATGTAACACTGATGGTGTGAATCAACTCAAACAACAAAAGGCTGGAAAACTGGAAGAAGCTTTGAAAAGATATTCAGAGGAGGTGATAAAACTGCAAAAATCAGTGGTCAAAATGAAGAAAAGGCTGGTTGAATATGAGACTGCTGAAGAAGAGATTTTTCAAAAATTAATAGAATTAGAGGACAGAGCATATAGGGAGCACATATTCCGAGATTTTCTGCTGTACCAGAGAAGATGAAAGAAACAGATTGTATTAATTTTATGAAAGCACAGATAAGCAATTGGACTGGTATTCGACAGCAGGAGTTGCTAATTGAAATTGCACATAATGCGTATGCCCCAAACCTGGCCATGAGAAGGCAATGTAGACCTTTAATAGTAAAGATGTAATCCTACCAGCAGAAGGAGTTGATTCTGACAAAATGGTGATAGAAGGACATAGTACTAAAAGTGGGAGACAATAGAGTGTTTGTGAAAAAATGATTACTCACTGTATTCCACTAATCAGAGAAGATCAAGAAGCAGGCATGAGATTCAAACTGTTGTACCCAGCTATCTGCAGAATATTCTTTCCTGGAGGGACAAAATAATTTGATGCAGAACATGCTAAGGAGGAAATACAAACGTTTGCCCAACAAAAAGTGAGCTATGAAAAGGAAGGAGATTCTGCTTCTTGTTCTTCTGGTAATAAAGACTACCGAGAGACTGTGTCAACAAAACCTTTTCCAAAGTTTAGACAGAAAATGCTTGAGAGCCAGAAAAAAAAGTAAAAGAGTTGACTAGAAGAACCAAGAGTACATTGGAAATGGAGCAGAGCCTGGATTTGGGAGATGGAGATAGGACTAAAACCAGCAACTTGGAAATTGATAAATGCGGGATTACAAAGCTTTAATTATATTTGTGAAATAGAGAAATCTTGATGAGTGGATGGGAAATAGAACATTCACCCCGGGGACAACTCCAGTGGCTCTGCTCAACAGAGGCACTGGGAACTAAGGTCAGGTGGCACAATGCCAGGGTAATCCTATGGCTAGGCTTGTAAAGGCCCCAGGGCCATTAGCCTAGTACACACCTATAAACCTACGACAGAAAAAGAAAACCTGGAAATTTTGCACTTAAATGTTTGGAAGACACTTAGGAAAGGGGAAAAGGAAGGAGACAGTTAACTGTAAGTAAAACAAAATATTGTTCTTAACAGTAGTATTTTTATTATGCATTATATAATCAACATGCTATAAAGTAAAGTTGTCTTAGTTATTTTCAAGTGTAATGGGAATGCTAAAGTAAAGAGGTGCCCCTGTTTCTTTTTTTTCATTCTTCTCTCTTTGCTCAATTTTAAGAAATATAGGCAGTGCAATATAAAAAAAGAAGAAAAGTCTGGTCAAAAGTACATGATACAATAAAAAAATCAGTGTTCTTTTTCTCATCCTTACATAGGGGAATGACTGGATTAAGGCCCTTGGCTTGACCTAGAAACAAGTTTTAAAAGAAAGCAAATAAAGAAAAAAGAACATTGACTATAATGAAGCTTTCCTCTAACAAACAAACAACTAAATGCTTCTAGAAGCAACTCTGTATCTGGTTCTTATGTTTCCATGGCGACAATCTGATAAATAGCAATAAAAACAGAATATGTCTTTCTTTCAATGGCTAGGAGATAATGTTTTATGAAAGCATTCATATATTTTCCCAATTTGGCAATATGGGACAGGAATAAAGATAAGAGAAAAAACAGACAGCACTTGGTAAAAACACAAGCTGTACCATGCATCTTAGCATGGATAACCTTCCTTTTAGGTTAACCCAAGTCAATAAATGTGGCTGTCAGTTTGGGACAATTGTTCCTATTAGGGCGTAAAACTTCAATATTTGAAGATGTACATCGCTTTGTTTATTAGTATTAAGTTAATAGGTTTTTGGGGTATATCAGGGGTTTATTTATTTTATTTATTTTTGTGAGGGCTTTCAATAAAAAAAAAGTTTTCTAAAATGTGACATAGGCTCAAATGGATATGACATGAAGCAACTTTATAAAAGATCAACCTGCCAAACATTACTGTACACATGCAACACAAAAGCTGGAACTAGATACTTAACAAAAAAGCTGAACACATAAAAGGTGGGAATAACTTTTTAACATAATGATGCATTCTACGTTATCTTTAAATGTGAATGGTCTCACAGTTATATACAACAAAGAAAGAGTAATGAAATATATTAAAACGTTGGGAGTGCAAATAGCTATGCTACAGGAGACACAGTTGGAAAGAAATTAACATATGAATTTAATAAAGAAATGTTTTCAGGACGGGTATTCAGCGGAATACTGTGACAAAGGAAAAGAGGAGTACATATATTAAATGGAAGAGGAGATCCAATAGTAACAGAAGAAGATAAAAAAAATGGTAGATTTCTTGTACTAAGGGGGCACTGGCAAGGAATGAGGATTACACTGGCATGTATTTATATTCCACCTAAAAATGTTATAATGGAGCTTAAGAAAATTCTGGGAGAAATAATCAGCTTTCAGTAGGGAAGATCACTTATAGGAGGGAGCAGAATTTCATTTGCAGCATTGAAAATGTGTCTAGGGGCCTGGAAGGGAAAATATAACAAAACAGGGTAGATGTTTGAATAAATTTATGAAAAGATTTGGCATGGAAGATGTGATTTCAGTAGTAGGAGTTCAGAGTAAGTTTACATATTATTTTCCAAGATACTAAAACTGGGTCAGGCTAGAACTTACATTTCACAGGAACGTGTGCATTTAATTTAAAGTTTTAATACACATCCAATAACTATTTCTGATCATGCACCAATAATAACTAAAATAAAAATGCAGGGTAATGAAATAAAAATAAAATACTGCCACTTTCCCACTTATCTGTTCCCACCTATCTTGAACAAGGGCATTAGGTGCTGATCATAGAAATAAGAGTAGAACTTGGCTAGGCTTGTAAGGGCCCTAGGGTCATTGGCCTAGTAACTTCCTATGATCCTATGTTAAAAAGAGAGGAATGTAAGAAATGGGTAGTGAAAATTATTTGGACGTTATTAGAGAAGATTTCTTCTGAAAGTATAGCTAGGGAGTAGGATAAAATTAAAGTGGAGTTTAAAATAGGGTGGAAATAAAAGAAAGAGAGATATGGTTAAGAAATAACAAGAATTATTTGGAGGGACTGACAAATGTTGAAGTACTGCAGAATGGGGGAATCTCACTTAACAAGAAGAGGAGCAATTGCAGACTGCTAAACAGAAAATAAAGAATTATGTTGACAGAGGTACTCAGTATTGACCTTAGACTTCCTCTGCTAATAATGCACATCTAACCAAGTTAATTTAGGGTAATTCAGGTATAACATGGCTAGGATTGTAAGGGTAACCCGGGTATAACATGGCTAGGCTTAGCCTATGAAAACCTCCTATGAACCTATATGCATGAGTTTAGAAAGATTGTTGATAAGCAACTGTTTTTTGATAATAACTCCAGAGCACAAAAACTTTTAGCACAATGACTCAGGGAATAGAAAGTAAAAAGGGTGGTTGCCAAACTTAGGGAGTCTGTAACAAGGAAGATAACAAGAGATCCTGTAGAGGTACTAGAGATATTTAGGAAATTTTATGAAAGTCTGTATAAAGCAGAGAAATATGGAAATCAAGAAAAAGTACACATGGAAATGTTTATGGAAGAATTAAATATGCCACGGTTAGAGGTAGATGAGGCTCAATTGCTAATGAAATAGAAAATTCACCCCGGGAATCACTTCTGTGGCACTGCTTGACAGGGGCACAGGAAAATAATTTGCTTGGATGGCGAAAGCCAGGGAACCTTTGGCTAGGCTTACATAGGCCCCAGGGCTGATAGCCTAGTACCTACCTATGAACCTATGACTGTATAAAAGATCAGCCATGATTATAAAGTATTTATGTCTATAATGGCTAAAAGAATGGCAAAGGTGATGCTACAATTGATAGATATGGATCAATGTGATTTTGTGGAGGAGAGGAAAACATTTGACAACATTAACAGAACAATGATGATCCAGAGGGAAGCAGAATGTAAGAAAATACCCCTATTTTGGTAGATGTTGATGCAGAGAAAGCATTTGACAGAGTAATCTGGGAGTTTATGAGCAGGGCAACGGAAGCATTTGCATTCCCTGATAAAATTATAAGGTTGAATAGGAGGATATATGAGGGATCAGAGGCGAAAAGTAAAGTGGGTGGGCTCCACTCTGATAATTTCTGTTTGAGCAGAGGAACCAGGCAGGGGTGTCCTCATTCGCCATTATTATTTGCATTATATTTTGAACCAATGGCAAAGAAAATAAGGGACTCAGAAATTCAAGGTTATAATTGGTATGGTAGTCGAGAAAAACTGTCTCTTTTTGCAGATAATATTATTTTATACCTAATAAAACCTGAAAAGGACATTTCAGTGTTGTGGAACAACTTGAGGCAGTGTCAATTCTTTTTGGGATACAAAACTAATAAAGGTAAAACAAACCCAATAGCTGTAAATTATGTGCCCACACATTAATTGATTCAGTAATATCTATTTTTATGGGGACATGATAAAATGAAGTACTTAGGAGTATTGATTAAAAAGGATTATGGTGTAGCATCTAAGAAGATGTGGGAAAATATGGAACAAAAGATAATACAAAAACTGAGAAAATGGAAGCTCTGTTATATGGAT
The DNA here is from genome assembly GCF_019279795.1 of Protopterus annectens. NCBI lineage: Eukaryota > Metazoa > Chordata > Ceratodontiformes > Protopteridae > Protopterus > Protopterus annectens. Next base: position 206,536,479 of record NC_056733.1, read on the forward strand.
ATGGATAGCAAGATACAACCAGTTAAATATGTTTAGTCCCTTTAGTTTTATACACAGGTTAGGCATATTTTCATCATGAATAGCAATTAATAAAAAAAAGAGCTGAAGGATTTTATCTGGGAGGGGAAGACAGCAAGAGTCAAGTGGGGTAAGCTGATTCTTCCGACAGAACAAGGCAGTTTGGGATTACCCAATTTGAAGGGGTATTTCAGCTACACAGTTAAAGCTCCTATACATAGCACAAGCAGAAACCTATAATTCAAAGTGGAAAGGGATGATGATGAAATGGAGGGGAAGCACAAGAAACAAGGAGAGACTGGGATTTTAGATGCAGATCCTTAAGGAGAATAACAATAACCATACAGAATATTATATTCATAAAGTAGCAGAAATTATTCTAAGAACTAAGCCAACACAAAAATGGAAAAAAGAGATTCTACTGATAGGGATGACTGCAATTAGGGATTCAGACAATAGGCAAAGGAAGGGGGCTGGCATTTATTGGAGAAAACTGGCAAAAGAACCAAGGTATTGTGAGCAAATAATTACAGATGGAAAGGTAATAGAATGGGAAGAGGCCAATAATTTATTTGGACTGCAAGCTATAGATTGCCTTCCCTATCAAGAACTGATATCAGAGTATAGGCAAAGCGAAAGAAATAGGGGGATCCTAAGTGAAAGACCAGCACTGGTAGAGTGTTTAGTAGAATCTGGAACAGAAGCTGTTGTTAAAAAAGGAATAATTAGTAGAACATATACAATATTCTGTGATTGCTACAAGAATCAATCAAATTAGGTTAGAAAGGATAGGGAAGATAGATTGGATAAGATAAGTAATTTACAAAGAAATAATTGGAGGATATATGTTTGTCTCCCAAATATGCAACAAAAAGTCTAGAAGATTTAGGATCTTTGATTGGAAGTATTTGCATAGGCATTTTTATATCCCAAGTAGACTCCAAAGAATTTTTCCTCAGGTAGATAACAAATGTTGGAGGTGTGATGGGGAAGAACGGGATAATTGGGAACATATTTTCTGGGAGTGTAAAGAGTTCATAGGTAAATACAAACTTTAAAGATTCCCTGAAGACTACTCTGGCAGAGATACTGGGTGAGCAAATTGGTGTAACTAAAGAAAAGATTTTTTTCAGCTATGACACAGAATTGGAATTGCCTAGAGATAGCGAGGCCTTGCTGAGTCTAATTATGGTGGCTGCCAAGAAAGCAATTGGTAAAAAATGGAAATCAACGTCTAAACCAGGGGTTTCAGACTCAAATTGCTGTAAGTGGTGCATAAAGTCTAGAACATTCAGCTGAGGGCCACAGTCTCACAAACAAATATAAGGGAGGTTCAGCCTCACTATAAATATAATGTAATAGCTTCTCTCATCTATAGTCATGCTGGTTCAAGGCCTGCATGAGGCCAGAGAGTCTGAGTTTGAGATCTCTGCTCTAAACCAACTGTAATAGACGTAGCAGTAACAGAGATAAAACAACTGGAATTGGGATCTTTAGAAAAGGGCTGGAGCTAATTTCATAGAAAAAATGGGAATTGTGGGAACAATACATGCAGAGGAAGAATGAGGTTTAAAAGAAGGCAGGATGTGAATGAGCTATGTAATGTATGACTGACAGTGACTTAATAGATTATAAGTGAAATCTAATGTTTGCAACTAAAATGATGTCAATATGGTTTATGGTGTATAATGTTTGCAACTAGAATTATGTTAATATGGTTTGTTGTCATTTATATAAATGTATGATTGTCTATATCATACTTGATAATTTAATAAAGATGTTTCTTGCTTAAATACATAAATATACCTCAAGGCTTGTCAAACAGGACAATGCACTTGAGCTTCTCCATGTTCCAATCATCATAAGCAAAATCCCATACCACTTCCTTGAAAGCTATGGGTTCCCCTCTATGACCTAGGAAACCAATAACATGTATTTAAACTTATTGGAAACACTTAGCATCCAATACAATACCACATTCATAGGTGACATTAATTACTCCACTGTTAACTGGGAATTGTATATGACACCAAATGTACAGGCACAGAGATTCCTGGATTTTAAAAACACAAATTCCATGAACCAGATTGTCAATACATTGACCAGGGGTGCAAACATACTAGATGCGGTCCTAATTTATATGGAAGAGTGCTGAACACCTCTTAGTGTAATGTCTTCTCTGTTAAGGTCAGACAACAAAATGTTTTCCTTTGAAGTAAAAATAAAACTGTGAACCCCAGCTAACCCTGGAATATTCACAAACTACTCTAAAGCTAACTTCCTACTATTAATAGATAACCTGGCAAAATTTCAAGCCCCCATAAACCCTGAGAACACTGCTGCCTGTGTGGAACTGTTCACAGAATGCCTATACAAGCATGTTAATAGCTGCATAGAGGCAGCTGTACCCACAAGGAAAAACTGCAGAACTAACTCAAAAAATAAGCCACCCTGGTGGAATCACAACATCAATAAGCTGTATAACAGGAGGAAGAAAATCATGGCACAAATTAGGTGGTGTAGCACCTAGTAGAATAAAAGCACTCTCATCAAACCAAACAAACCACTCAAAGGACAAATAAAGTCTAGCAAAGCCAAATTTGAGGTAAATTGTGTGCAGCACTCATTGCTAATGGAGCCACCTATACTGAGCCAGAAGATATACAAACCTACTGACCAACAAATTCAGCTCCAACCTTACCCCTCTCTCCCTCTCAACTTTTCCTCAGGAAATACCATCAAATATAACTCCCCTTACTATCACTAGGTAACAGTTCCTTAATGCTCTTTTTAAGACCAAGAACACTGCATCAATGGGCCAAGAAGACAATATTTCAGGATGTCTTTTTTAATTTCTCCAGGTCGTTTGGGTTTCTAATACCATGACGGGAATGGACCCCTTTCCTAAGTCACAGTATTATTAAAGTTCATGAAATTAGTTTTATTTCAAGCTTTGATGTTAGCCAGAAGTGCTCTTCGCAGCACCTGCAATGTGCCTAGTAATGACTCCTTCTGCAATTCGTATGGAGTTACATGCATAGGTAATATATCTAAGTTTGACTGCAAATTCTTTTTTATAAGACCCGTTTCTCCTATTCCTATTGGAACTGTCTGGGTATCCTTCTTCCACATTGCCTTTGTTTCTGCCTGTAAAATCCTGGTATTTTATGACTTTGTGTCACTCTGTATATAAGATGCTGTAGTGTCTGGGTGTAGCACTTTCAATGATCAGTGCTACTTTTGTCTTCTTTTCATGGACTACTATATCTGTTTTTCGAACTGTTGGTAATGGGTGATCCAGTGCGATATAAACCTCATCATTTTCTATAATGTTTTGTGTCTCATGTTTCCAATGTTTTTAGCTACTTCAGTATTATAATGTTTGCACAATCCCCAATGCAATAGTCTTTCCACATTATTATACCTTGCAGTATATAGTCCTTCTGCCATTAGTGTATCACAGCCACAACTAGATGTGTGACTGTTTCCAATTCTGTTTTATAAAACCTACATTTGTCTATTTCTCCCACATGTTCAATGGACTTTGTAAGTCAACATGTATGTAGTCCACTATCTTGGGCCACCAATATTAACCGTTCATCTTTTGGTTTAAATTCACCTTTCCTTAGCCAGTCCTGCATTCAGTCCTGATGAACATGAGGTTCCTCCAATAGTTTTCTATACTTGCAACTATATTTATGCATTTTCCACATTTCTTGCCTTTTCATCTGGTCCTTCACCTTATATTCCTTCTTTTGTTTTTTGGCACATTCAGTTGCTACCTGATTTTTATCTACTTCTGCTTTGATTTCCATTCCTGCTTGATGCCGATATGCTACTTCTAAACTAAGCGGGGAAGTCATTTTAGACTTTTTCTCCTCATGCTTTAAAACTTTCACTACATTTGGGTCTTTTGAGGTCAGCAGATATGTATGCAGTCCCAAAATTGAAGATCTGTACAGGTAATCAATTTCGAGGAGGCCCATACCACCTTCAGAATGGGGAATATATTGTCTTGGTATGCACTGATTTTTATAAATCAATTGATGAGCATGAAGCATCCTTCTTGTTTTCCTGTCCAACCTATCCAATGCATTTTGGGGCCAGTTGAACACTCCAAAACTGTAGGTTAGGACAGGAAGAGCATGAAACATAATCTATCAGGACCTCTGGAATTGCCATTTAACTGTATCCTGCAAACGGGCTTTGTGCCTCATGAATGGAGGACAGCAACAGTAATCCCTCTGCACAAAGGTGGGCCATCTACAGACCCTGGAAACTACAGACCCATAAGTCTGACTACTCTCATATGCAAAGCCATGGAAAGAATTATCATGGAAATTATCAATAATGACACAGGAAATCTCCAGACACTGGACCCAACCCATGTTTGGTTTCGTCAAGGTCAGGTCATTTCTACACAGCCTGGTAAATTTTTTTGAGAAGTTCACTAAAGCAATGGATGAGGGCAAAATCATACACATTGCCTTCCTTGACCTGGCCAAGACATTTGACACAATACCCTACTCAGGCATTGTTGATAAACTCAGGAGGTTAGGTATAAACCCTTATGTCACCCAGTGGATAGCCAACTGGTTCACAGACAGGACCCAGGAAGTTACAATTGGGGAGTTCAACTCTACAAAGAAGATAGTCCAAGCAGAGTCCCTCAGGGATTGGTCCTGGGACTGCCCCTTTTTGTCATTTACTTCTCTGAAATCATGGCCAATGTCAATGGCCTCTGGCTGACTAAATTTGCAGATGATTGCAAATTAGGAGCAGTCATAGAATCTCACACCGACTCAAATGTTTTCCAGGAAGGGCTGGCACAGACAAATAACTGGTGTCAGAGCCATAGACTAAAACTAAATACCAAGAAATACATAACAGTATCCTTTGGGAAGTCCTTTAACCCTGTTAACTATCATATTAACAACACAATCCTAAGAACTGACCCAGTAGTCAGGGACTTGGGGACCCACATAGACAATAAGCTAGCCTTTGACCATCATTTAGTCTACAGTAGTGAAAAAAATAATTCTGTGTTGTGCAACTTATTAACAAAAGTATGGCATCTAGGTCCAAGGAAGCCATTGTTCCACTGTATTTGGCATTCATCAGACCTATCATTGAGTACACATCCAACAATTGGAATGTCCACAGAGGTTCCTCACTAAAATAATACAAGGCATAAGTAACATGTCCTATGCAGAACCCTGAAGGTCCTGTCTCTGTATTATGTCACCTACAGATTGTTGAGGGGAGCTCTATACCTGGCATAAAAGGCATTGTCAGACCCCACTCTGATGGACCTCCTGCATATTTGAAAAACAAACAGCTACAGAATTACCCATTCTAAAGATTTAAACCTTGCCTGTTATAAAAATAAGATCTGCTAGAGAGACAAATATATGTATCCCAAGGGTCTACTTCACTTTGTTGAAAACACAAATAAGTGAGTACCTCTTTGTTGAATGCTTTTCATCAAAGCAGCACTTTGTCGAACCAGCATTTAAATGAAAATTTTACCAGGGGAAAGAAGCAGTGGACCATCATTGGGAATTGGCCCTTTTCCCCACTGCAGTGTGATCTGGGGGTGTTGGGGGGGGGGCACAGCCCCCCACCTGGATGGGTTTTAAATTTTGTTATTTTTATGATGCTTGGTTGGCCAGCCAACAGTTTTTTTCCCCTGGGAAAATGTTTGTTTAAATGCCGGTTCGATAAAGTGACGGTTAGCTGAAAAGCTTTCAACAAAGAGGTATTTATTTTCTTATTTGTGTTTTCGACAAAGCAATATAGACCCGTATCCCAGAGATTACCCTGTCACTGGAACACGTTCCCCATCCATGTGAAGCAGAGATCCTCCCTAACCCAATTCAAGTGTAACTTGGATAACTGGATGAGGAACAGAGACTTCATCCCTCGTTTAGTACCTGTGTCTCTAATGAACACAGGCAGTCTGTAAATGATTTGTTTCCCAGGCGCCTGCTTGTAAATGTTTCATCTCTCAAGCCCTTGCTTACACTTATCAAAGGTGTGAGAACTTGTCAGAGATTTGGGATGCATGGCTAGGCTTAAAAAGGTCCTTGTGGTTGTTAGTCTAGGAAACACCTATGAACCTAAGTATTTTAAAACTATGGAGATGATTGACAAGCATGTTTTTCTGAGCCTCCCTCCCACAAAGTGTACTTCTTTAGCTTCTAGATTTTCTTCTTTTTCTAGGAGTGACAAATTATTGACTCCCTGAAACAAATATATAATATTATCCTAGATGGTTTGTGTTCCCATCGTACTATCAAATCTTGCACTTGTTAGACCTGTCTTTAAGAGAGGTGAGTAGGACAAACTCAAAGTTATACATATCCTTACTTGTAGAAAAGTAGTGGAAAAGGTAATATTGGATAAGTTATTGTCAGAACTGGAAAGGTTGGGACTTGAAGCCATATATAAGTATGTATATGTTAAAAATAGATCTATTACCACCTGTAACATGATGTTCTTTAACAGTATAGCAGTTATGAATGAAAACTTGTGCTGTGATATAATTTACATTTATTTAAGTTCAGCATTTGACAGGATCATACACAAAACACTGATAAATAAATTAGAACAACTAGCTATTGATGTATTCTTGATAAGATGGATAGCTGCATGGCTTACAAATAGGAAATGGCATGTATCATACAGCAACTGGGCAAGTATAATTCGAGGTTACATTCAGGGTGTCCATGAGATTCTGTTCTAGGCCCAGACTTATTTAAATTGTATCTTTCACATCTATCTTTTTCACTTGAGGTTTTCTACAGTCTGTATGCAGATGACTTGAAATTGGGTAAACTGATTACATGTATTACAGACATGACATGTCTGCAAAAGAACTTGACTAAATTGATCATTTGGGTGCATGAAAATAATATGTTGATAGACACATCAAAAACTCAACATATGAGATTTGGGAGACATAAATTGAAAAGCAAATATTTAATACAGCGCACAGTGATTGAAAATGTAAATTTGTTTAAAGACCTGGGTATATGAGGAGATCCATCTTTGAGTTTTTCTAACCATATCAGCCAGTTGGTTAATGATAGTTGTAGAACTATATGTTGTATAAAACGATTTGTAAAGTCTAGGAAATCAGCAATGATGACGTCATTGTTTGTTACATTAGACCCAAACCTGAGTGTGAAAAAACAGTATGGAAACTTTATTAGAGAACAAGCGTGAGTAAACTGGAAAGAGTACAACGGAATTATACCAAGGGCATCCATGGATGTGAAAATTTAAGTGATTAAGAAAGACTAAAATATCTGAACTTGCACAGTGTCTCATACAGATATTTAAGAGGAGATCTTACTCAGGTATATAGGGCATTTAGAGACAAATACCCGGGGAATGTTTAGGGTTATCAAAAAGTAGTACAGAATCATCAGACAACCTTTGTAGAATACACTGTAGGAATGAGAAGAGTACTCATTGGTTCTCTGACAGAGCAGCTGATGCATGGAACAGACTGACAAACTATGTTAAAGCAGGCACTAGTTTAGATATTTTAAGAACAGCCTGGACACTTCTTATGGGAACAACTATTTTGATATACTGGTAGGCTAGAAGGGTATTACTGCCTGTGCTTGAAATATTTGTATGTATGCATGCTTCTGTTTTGTTAGGGCTTAGAGTGGCAATGGATTTACTTTATAGACATTGGAAGCGTAACTTATTTATTTATTTTCTCTGAGAACCAGTTTCATTCTATAATGCTGGTATTATATTCTGGATGAATAAGTCTTTCAGTTCTATTACAAACGTTACAGACTGGTGGGAATGCTTTAAAGAGGGCTTGGTATCTGCCCTAAGGTAGTACATCAGTCAGATGCTTAGGCAGGCCTTGTCTAAGTTACAGGAATATCAATAATAGCTTTTGCATAAGCAGCATAAGGCAGTGTTGCATTGAGGGGGAATGGACAAGGAATTGATGGGGTCTCACCAAACTAGAGTTATTAAGTCCCTTGATTATAAAATAGATCAGGGTAAACATGCATTAAAATTAAAAGCCTTTGATACCTCTATCTCCTCCTTAAGATATCCAGCCCTTATATTAAGGACTCAGATACTCACTAAATCTGCCACTGGGTGACATTGTGCACTTTCTCTCAGAGGTTTTAGAAGTATTTGTCTTATTATAAGATGCTCTTTCTCAAGAGGTGCCTCAATCTCCTTACATTTCTTATCCTTCTTTGGCTGGATGACTCTGATGTGAGTTGTCTAGAGAGGTCATACCACAAGAAATTAAATAGCATGTAGGAAGATGACTAAGGGGAAGGCTCCAGGCTTGGATGGCCTGCCTTTGGAAAATTATGAGTGGAAAAAGTAAAATTTCTTTGTGGGCTTTGCAAAGCTTGCAAACTTTGTTCTCTCAAAAGGGATCCCTCCCATTTTGTAGAAAAGGGCTGTAATTTCTGTTTTTTTTTTCTTAGACCAAGAAATGATCCACTAGTAGTACTATCAGAATGTCCTATTTCATTGTTTAAACCATGACTATAAGCTTTTTATAGGTATTATGGCTAGCAAGATTCCCAAGTGTTTTGCCTTTTCTTATACATCCTAACCAAACTGGTTTTACACATGGCTGAACCATCTCTGACAATTTATTGAAAGCATGTGTATTGGCAGAATAAGCAAGCAGATCGAATTCTCCTCTATTGCTGGCAAGTATAGATGTTGAAATGGCATTTAACTAGGTCCAATGGCATTTTCTCTTTTTGGTTTTATAGCATATGTTATTTCCTGATGATACAGTTGAACTCTTAAGCAAATTATGTGCAAGATCCTTGGCCAGGATTAAAATGGATTCTAGAGATTTGCAGAATGTTTAGATATTCAGGGACACAAGATAACAAGACATATATATTAAACCTTTGGCAGCCCAGTTATGAGCCTGTCCATTGTCAGGTTTCAGGCTGGGTATGCAATCTTATAAGCTCGCTTTGTGTGCAGATGACTCACTTTTATATATTACTAATCTTGAGAGGGATTGGACAGTGGATATGCTACACAAGTTTGGATTTTTTTCAGGATATAGTCAATGTAGGAAAAGCAGAAGTAGTCAGAATTTATTTTTCCTCCATCACTGCAGTCAAAACAGGATTCTCCCATTTTTAAAATTTTCAAACATATGATTGTTCTGGGAGTCTTCTTTACTATCTCCCTCTCTGAGTCTATAGATATAACTTTTAGGCAAATTTGAGAAGAGCCGTCAGCTGGTCGAGGGGCATATGATTGGATATGACTCAGAAAGTACAGATTATAAAATGTTTTATTTTGCCCTTGGTTCTGTATGCTGCACAAGGAATTTCTCTTCCCAGCAACATTTTTTGCTAAGCTTAAGAAATTTGCATTAAAATTTTTATGGGGAAGGAGGCCGGCATAGGCTTGGCTGTGATATTCTTAAACTCCCATCCTCTATGGGTGGCTTAGGCCTCCCAGAGTTTGAATTTTATGCTAAACTGGTAAAGTTGAAGGCAGTCATCCAGCTTATCTCTCTGAGATATAACTTAAATTGGAAAAACTATATTGGTACATAGGCTTGGTGGGCTCCCAAAAATGTATGAGCATATAGCTTCCAAAAAAATACCTGATTGTATAAGAACCCAACTATGATTAAGGAATGTCTCTCAACCTTTAGATGGGCTTTAGACTGTGTACACGTCTTTAATTGGTAGACGCAGATATCACCTATTTGTATTTCAAATGGGGTAAGTTTTTTCTTCAGCTTTCTAGAAAGCTTCAATAATACCCATCATTGATTTATTGGGATCAGCTTATTGATGACAGAAAGATAATTGTTTGGGCTGAGTTCTCAGAGGTATTTAATGTGGCAGGATCCTATTTAGATCTGTATGAATATTTAGCTAGAGAAACTAAGAGGCTCAGTTTATATAAATTATTAAGGAAGGGATACCCTCGTCCTGTCACTTGTATCCTTGATACTCAACCAGCTTTTAAGAATAAAGGTTCTATTAGTCAAGCATATAGAATCCTGTCAACAAGACAAAGGGAAACAGAAAAATATAGGTTATTACAGGAAAGGGAGCTGGAGACTCCTATTGTCCCAAAAACTTGGGGAACTATTTTGCTTACTCCTACTTACACAACTCAATCAAGAAAATTTGGATTCTTTAGTAGGGAGTGTCAATTTAAATATTTCTACACACTAGCTCATTTATCTGTGCTCTTTCCTTTGACAACTTCTAGTTGCTGGAGGAATTTTAGTAGTGAGGTAGGAGACTGGGAACATGCTGTTTCTAGTTGTGCTTTCCTTGATATTTTTAAAGATGATCTATGGAATGTGCTTTTTCAGATTCAGAGGGATTCATTCTTCCTTATTCTGGATACTTTCTTGTCAGAGATACAGCACTCTTGCGATTTCTCCTGACCCCGTTCTTTGTATTACATGCAATGGGAAACAAGTCCCTCTAGCTCTGAGAGATTTAAAGAAATTACTACTTAATAATAGACATATCAGGTTGGCTATTTCTACAACTGAGATGTTGAATTAGTTGTCTGAGAAATGGACTGTATTAGACACCTGGTTAAACTCCTTGGACAGGGTGTGTGCATGCTTCTTCATTTTCATAATATTATCAGCTAGTTGGCAGAATGATGTTCTTTTGTTTTTTGGCAATGTTGGCTAAAATTACATTGTTTTGTTTCCTTCCCCTTATTGGAACTGCATAATTTACTGTTTGTACAATAAGATTTTGTATTCACTTACTGGATGCTGTTATCATTGTATTAATTACAGCTTTTGTTATACAACTTTTGTTGATTTTGCCATGTATGTATTTCTTATTACTGAAGTGCTCATTTTTCCCTCCTATTTTAATAATGCCTGGGGATTCAATAAACTCTGTGTAAGTTTTGCTCGAAGCCTACATGAAGTTAACATGTTTGCACAGTGAGCAGCAGTGGTGATTACTTATTCATGCCACACACCACATTTAAATGTAAACAAATGTGATTTTGTAGCTAGCAACAGTATTGCCAGCCAAGAAACCATGTAAAGCAACATAGCAGCAATCATGTAAACTTGTTTAACTATGAGCAAATTAGGTGAACGAGATTGTGCAGAATGCCACAGTGATTACCAGGGTTAATAATATAGCAATGTATATGGTATACACACATTACAGGACAGCGTATACAGTGCAGAATACTGTGGAGTCCCATTTCAGGCATCCTGTACAAAAGTAGTGTAAATGCTCAGTAACGATAGATGATCTGTCATTTAAAATAAACAAACAGGGGAAGTGTGTGTATTGAATAGGGACACACAGATGAATTGTAGAAATGAACACAGGGAAAGTGGACAGGTGAAACAGCAGAGGAGGTCAGTTAAATGAAGACAGTTGTAGCAGGAACACTAATCACACATCGACATGATAAAGTACAGACTGCACATTGTAAATGTATATTATGTGACTGTCACACAAGACGACACAAGATGACAACAATGGAGAAGATGTCTTTGTGGTATGAGCATCCTGACATGAGCATTGAAGAGGACATCCATCAGGGATATTATCTATAATAGGGATTAGCTGCATATTGAGAAGCTGTGTAAAATGAGTTGTCTGAATGACTGTAATATCAGCAGAGGTTTCCACCAAGTGGGACACATAGTTACAGGTTAACGAACAACAGTAAACTGAAGCACACACAATCATGGACAATATCAGAATAATACCACCAGTAATCCCATGTCTCTGAATTAACACGTGATTATGAGTGATCATAGATGTTTCTGCACTAACACACTTATACAACTATTATGAGATGTCAACAATTTTTGAGGGAAATCAAGCACACTATCCTGACATTGTAACATCTGGTGGAGGTGTTAGGAGGGGTACTGCTATAACTGTATGTTACATTATGAACATTCCAGGCTAGTTGACAGGTGTGTATGGCACATATATGGCACAATCCACACTGCCACAAATGTCACCCATGCAATCAATGTTGTCGAACAGCTACATATGTACTGTGTGCATCACTTACTAAGAAATCTACAACAAGACCTAGTGGGCCAGATTAACATCCACTGTCACCATAGCCTGAGAACTAGCTTGGTTCCAACAGAGTAGAAAACAGCAGCAGCAGTAAACTCATTGCACAAAGGTGGGCCATCAACTAACCCTGGGAAATACGGACCTGAACATCTAACCAGTCTCATCTGCAAGGCCATGGAATGAATCATCATAGACCTTATTAACAAGGACATAGGTGACCTTCAAACACTAGCCCCAACCCAATTTGGCTTCGTTAAGGGTAGATCATGCTTATTAAACATAGAAGACTTCTTTGACAAAGTCACCAAAGGGCTGGATGAAGCTAAGACAGTGCATACTACCTATATTGATCTGGACATCAGTTTTGACACACTCCTCCACTCAGGTAGCATTGAGAAACTCTCCCAGCTGCAGATTAACACTTACATCTGTAGATGATTAGCCAAATGGCTCACTGACAAAACACATGTACAAGTTGGTGAATCAACCTCTACTAGTAGAGCTGTCACCAGTGGCATACCACAATGATCTGTGCTGGTCCCGTAACTGTTTGGAATCTATTTCTTGAAAGTCCAGACTAATGCATATGGCCCTTGGTTTACAAAGTCTGCCGATGATTGCATAGTGGATACAATGACTGAGTCCACCAACAATGTTTGTATATTACAGGAGAGGCTAACATAGACAAATGATTGGTGCCAATGCCACATGTTTTACAAAGAAACAAAAAAAAATGTCATTATATTTGCCTTCTGCAAAGTGGAATTCTCCACTAATTACAGAACTGACAACACTTCCCTAAGCTCAAACCCAGTGGTGCAAGACCTGGGAACACAGGTAGATATCAATCTGACCTTAGACCACCAAGTTTCCACAGTTATAAGAAAGACCTTCTAGGTTGTGCACCTCATAAGTCAAGCATTCATATCCGGGTGTGAGGATGTTATAACACCACTGTACTCAAACCTTATCAGAACACTATGAGTACAATGTTCCCTTTTCCATGTACCTCACCAGACACCTGAAGACACCACAGGAGTTTCTCAACAAGAAAATACAGGGCCTACAAACCATGCCATGACATACGTGGATAGACTGGATGCCCTGTCACTGTACTCTGTATTGGCCAGTCTTTGATCCTACCATGATGTAAATGCTTCACAACCACAAATATAATGGCACAAGAGTCACTCACTGTAGGGATCTTAACTTACCCTATGACATTAACGGAACAAGCTTGAGAGACAGCTATAACTGTTGACATCAGCAGAGTCTGTTTACAGGAAGATGATAATAGTGGTGTCCGACATGCTGGCGTACAATGCTCTCTCTAATGTCAAGCAAGTGTACACACACACACACACACACACACACACACACACACACACACACACACACACACAAACACACACCAGCTGATTGCAGTGAGAACAGAACCCCTACCTATCTAAGTACACACACTACAGAACTCAGTACTTTATGCAAGCACCACAGCACAAGCCTGACTTTTACAAGACTGCAGGACAACTTATAGCGGATGACATCATCAATGAATGTTTGAGAGAAAATGTTGGGAGGCCTGCATGAAATGGATGTGTAGGCATGTCCAACTGTGAAAATACTGATACTCCATGGGATTGTAGTGATGACTGCAGAATACACAATTTTGCTGTTCTGACTAGACTGACACACACATTCCAGTTGACTGCAGTGAGATTATAACCTTTACCTATTTAAGTATATGGACTAGAGAAGTCAGTACTTTACACATGTGCCACAGCTCAAACCTAACTTTTAGAATGCTTCAGGTCAATTTATTGTGGATGACATCAGCAGTGGATGTTGGAGATAACCCAAAAACAAAAAGGTAGGGACTCAAATATTCAAAGATTTTATTCAAGTGGCAGAATGTAAAAGCAAAGCATTCGAGTTACACCAATTCTTTCTCAATGCAAATATAAAACACATTCACTTCAGCCAACATTTATACCTGATAAAACCAGCTAGTTAATCATATAATTGGTTCACAGTAAGGGTGTCGTATCCCTCATATATATAATTCATATAAGCTCCACTGCTATGCATAGTTATTGCTATTTATAATTATGTTTGAATTGTTATAAGTGATATTTAATATAATGTGAAATGAAACAAAAGTAAAAATATCTGGAATCTGAAATAACACTTGGATATTTTTCTGTTCATTACTATAAAATGAACTGTCACAGCAGTAAAACATATGTTGAATTTCCTGTATTAGAACACAAAACCATCTGTATTACAGCCCTACACTTACAGTTGATGCCACGGGCATAGTTAAATAACAGTAGGATATTTGCCTATTCATTATTAACTTCTGTATGTTAACTGCTGTGCAACACCGCTTAGCGTGTTTGTGCGGTGTGTGCTTGTGCAGTGCCCAACACACTTGATACAATGTATCCATTTGAAATTGTCTACTGTCTGCTTCCTCTCTGCATGTGTGCTATGCCTGCAGGTGCTGGGGAAGCTTGCTAACCACCAGTAAACATCTCTAAGCAGTGTTGCATGATAGACAGTAAAAAATGCAACAATGTATCCTTTTTGACATTTACATCTGTATCCTGTCTGTAGGTGTTCTTTCTGCTCCCTCTGTGGGCCATTAGTCTAGGTTTGCTCACTGGTAAGCAATGTGCAAACAAGATAAGCAAAGCTAAACTTGTTTTAGCCTTGTAAAAAGTGTTTTATTAGGTGTCCTCCTTAAAAGACAAAGATGGGACGTGAACCCTGTTGTACAGATAGCATATGCTGTGTGGATCAATGTATTTAGCAGATGTGCTAGACACGCAGGTGATTCACAGGTGTAGTTGATGTTTTGATTATCACAGCAGTACATTATATGACATTTATTGTGTTTATATGTTTCCATGTGTGCACTGAGCCGCACACTGCTCAAATACTGGCATAAAAACAAAAATAAATCTATAAAATAAAAACATACTACAAAATATATGTTAGTACATATGAAAGATTTTGAGACAAGCCTGGATTTGAACTCTCACACCAATGAACCTTCAAAACACAATACAAGGGTGTCTTATCCCTCTTTGCCACAAATGCAGCTTTGCAGCAGAGAATGAAAATCATTGTGCATACAAGCAAATCCAAAATCATCCACAATGTCAACAAGACACATGGCACTTGCACACTTCTGATTTATTTGTACATGTATTAATTTCAGATGTAGTGCAATGAGTTACTACACAACCATTTCTGTCTGTTGTTTGGAGAAATGCAGCTCAGTCTTATGTCTGTATATTGTTCAATCTTCTGTTATCTGAGCAGCAATGTGAGACATAGTCTGTAAGTCATTTTGTATCATTGTCCTTAAAATGTCAGTGAATATTAAATGGCAATAATATACAGTTTTCAACCAATGCAGGGGAAGTTAGATGTTACTGAACAGAACCTGTGAAATGTGTGCTATTTACTTACTTTTAAAACATTGATACAATTAATTTTACACTTTATAAGTCTAACCTGGATCATGTACCCACTGGAGGTAAGGGAGCCTGAATTGCTGTTGTGTTTTCCTTCTCCCTGCCAGTAATCATTCACAGTGCAACCCATTAGCAACAAACACTGAGGTTTGCTTTACTATTGTTGCTCCCCTAGTTTTGGATCCAACCTTGCTTTCTGACTATGATATATTAAAACCACATGAATCCATTTTTTATATCGGAATATATTTGAATTTATTTATCCAGTGGGTAATTTGAAAAACTTCTTCCTTATGTGTTATATCCAAGCAGGACTTTTATTTATATGTATTAGTCTTCTTTTCTGTTTTATGTCACCTAGGACTATGGCACCCAAAAGTCCCAATCCTCACACCCCCGCCTTCAGTGACCCTGGGAATGAGGTAATTCAACAAACCTTTAGGCGACATGGTGATTTTCTGCTTGAGAGAAGGCCATGGGGATATGTATGGAGGAATGCAAATTTGGTAGCAGGTAGTGGAAGATGTGAATACTGTTGGGGGCTGCAGCAGGACATATGATCAGGTGCATCATAGGGCCACTGACATGATTTCATCAGCCTGGAGGAGAGCAGCTGCAGTGGCCTGTGGACAGATTGCTGCCAGGGGTGCCTGCTTCACAGCCATCACTGACACAAATTTAAGAATTCCTGTCCACTGTCAGGGATCCAGAGAGTTCACTGGAAAGTTCACAACAGCATGTGATTGATGTTGTTGCTGCTGTTTCAGGGAGAATAAGCATGTCCCAGGAGGAGCTTCCAGGTAGGCTTAACTATTGTCAGTTGTGATTTTTTTTCTTGTATAGTAAAATATTGACAGCAGTACTTAGGTTTGTTTACCATTTTTTTTTTTTTGCGTGGGGGGGGGTTGATACAGTTAACAACACATTCTGGTTTATTACACATGGACATGAGGTGGACATGTCATCCAAGTTTCTGTTACACATATTGTTAATGAATATATAAAGGGACAAAACATTTTACCCTCCATGTTACTGTTAATTGTAATAACAGTGTCCTTATTTTTTACTTAACTTTGTCCAGGAACATCCTTCCTTGGAACTGGGGAGTCATCTGCACATGGTTAGAGAAACATGTTTTATTTCAGCACTGATGAGCAGTTCACAGAAATATTTATCTTAGCCATATGTGTAATGTGGGTGTTAGTGTATTGCTGTACTGTCTGTAATAGTGGCACCACTGTTAGTTTGTTAGCATATATTGAGCTGTAGTAGTCTAACTATTAATTTATTTCCTGTGTTTGTTGGTTATTATCACAGGTGATCCTGACAGTGGTAGTATAGGACTCTTACCACCTGATATCAGAGTATCAGCAGACTCTGATGATGATGGTGGCCAAACACAGGCACAGCCAGGGGTGCAAAGGTTGAATCTGACACTGAGGTTGACATTCAGCCATACCCTGTAATTCCATAGGATACAGCCAGTAGGCTTACACCAACCCATTCTAGTGAGCCCTCAGATATTGGACAGGTGGAGGGTGAGACACTCGGTAGTGGGGTTACTGCAGCTTCAGTGCCTGTTTATTCTAGCTAAGCCACAGTGCAGGCGTGGTGCCACATAGGAGGGTTATTAGGGGTGCTTGAAGGAGGCCTGCTGTCCATCCTCCACCTGATCCAGGTGTGTCTTTGCATACCACTCGACATATGCTTAGGGTTGTCATGGAGGTGCAGCCACATTCCAATACAGCCTCTGAGGAAATGCTTAGGGTTGTAGATATGGCACAAGTTGTCATGCATAAATGCCTCCACCATGTTACTGATTCAATGGATCGGATGAATGACATGTTGGAACTGGTGGTGTTTGTGATGGAATCTCTGCTGGGAGGGGGTACGGCATCCACGTAGACGTAGGTCAGCCACATCACCTGATGTTAGCCACTGTAGCCGTGCCTGATTATGCTCCCATAGTGGCACTGCTTCCACTGCTCTGTCAGTGGTTGAGATGTCCACACCCAAATGACGCAGGCCATGGAGTTGTGGTCCTGGGTGTACTTGAGAGGACAGCTCATCCAGCAGACATCAGTCACATTCAGGTGGCAGCAGTGCATCTGACCATGGGCATGAACGTGCCAGTGCAACTCCTAGCAGAGCCAGTACTCATGGTCAGGTACAACGACAATGAACTGCCACCTCTACCATGCTCAGCTTATACCTGTCCAACATACTAAGATGCAGAGCTAGCACAGAGCTTGACTGTGTTCTTGCGGGCACTCACACACCAGTTTCACGTGGAGTGCCCATACAGACACACACACAAAACAGTTATATGATTTAGTCATGAGGTTTAAAGCTCATTCTGACTCAGTGGTCATTTGATACTTTATCCAAATTTCTGCCTGTTTCTATTTCTTTCTCACACACACTCATTTACCTTTTGTGTCAGCCCAGGATTCCTGCACCCCCCAAGACCCTGTGCAAGTGATGGTAAATGTGCCGTATCCTTGATTTCTATCTTTTGATTTCAGGGATACATAAGCTTTTGTGTCTGATACTCAGGGTGCATAGCTGACTTAGTGCTTAGAATATCTGTGTTTGTCATGCCATTTTGCTAATTGTACTGCTTTCGTACAGATTTTTGTAATGTGTACATGCCTCCCACACTCTTACAGCAAAAAGTGGACCAAGTCATTAAAAAATGTGTGACAAAGTCTGAACAATAGGGAGACTCAGTAAATATTTTGCTCTTACAAAGTTAGAGAAACAGTTGATAGACTCAAACAGTTTTTGCATCAGTATTTTTAGGATTTTTCTGAGGGATATGAAGTCTGAAACTGAAATGTGTGTCATTAATTTCTTACTTCTCTCTTTAATGATTTGCCAGTACAAAGGCATGAGGCCAAACTGAGGACATTTGGTGACCATCACTATTTTTGAGAGGTATGAATGTGTGAATCTTTGATGCTGATGCCTATTACTTGATAGAAGACACAGGTATTCATATAAGTTGCTGTTGTCATGTCCACAACCACTTTTTACTTACTTACATTACCAAGTAACAGTATTCAAGGCTATGCCATTCATTTGTATTATTATACATTTTTGTTTTATTCCAGGTTCAACACTTACTTTGTAAATCCAGCAGTTGCTGCAGTTTTAGTTCAGGGCCGACTCTGTCTGATGCTAGGAGTACACAACCATTACATGGGTAGGTAAAGGTTGTGAGCATTTCTTGGAATCAATGTTACTATGTGTATATGCATAGGATGTAGGTTTTAGCCCCTTAGGTGGTGAGTTAGTGTGCTATGCATTGCCTTTTAGCCAATGCACGGGCATATTTGACATGCCTACATGTGCCTACACCCACAACAGCTGCTGGTCCCCCTCTGAGTCCTTACCTGCATGTTGCTGTAGTGACCTTGCCAGTGGTGGTGGGATGTGTGCCCCTTCCCCTTGTTGATCCTGTTGAAGCTGTTTTCTCAGGATGATGCTGTTAAGCATGGCACAGACAGTGAAGATTTCATTACATGTATATGTATTGTACTGCAGTGCTCCCCTAGATGTATCTAGGCACCAGAACCACGACATCAGCAGCCCAAATGCACTCTATGATATTTCTGGTTTGAGCCTGTGCCTCATTATGGGGTTCCTCAGTGGGTGTGTGTACCTTTCTGGTGGGCATCATCAGCCATGGTTCCACTACATAACCTGCATCTGCCAGTAAATGACCCTGTGGGATATCACCCCTAGTGAACATCTGTTACATTTGGGAGTTGTGCCAGATATGTGAGCTGTGGTTACTGCCTGGGTTGCCAGCATAAACATTCAAGATGATTCCCCCTAGCATTACACATGACTTGGCAGTTAATGGAATGGAAGCCCTTTCTATTTATGTATACCCTTCCCTGTTCCCCAGGTGGCTTTGATTTCTAAATGCATACAATATATGGCATCAAGTACTTCAGGGTAGTGTGCTACAGTTAGAACTCTTGCATATCTGTGGCCCTGTCCTCAGGTTTACGGGAAAATATATGTGGTCACTGGCATGTTGGAGCATAAGTGATGGAGGATCCAGGATGCTGATGCTTGTGACACCCCCCAGCATGTCCCTTGTTGGTCTCTGAAAGCTTCCTGTAACAAAAATTATAAGTGCTACACATACCTAAGCAAAAAAGCTGCTTAGAACCAACAAAACAAGGAACAGGAAAAAATGTTCTATAAAGTAAGGAGTCAACAGTATTGTAAAGGAGCATTTTCGTTCTTTTATTTTATACCAAGCACTTCTTCAGATTTGACTACTGAATCAAGTTTACACATTTAAAAACAATATCAAACAAATCACATGTTCAAAACAACCAATCCCCAGCCACCTTCAATTAGTCAATGTTCAAAGAAATTTAAAGAAACAACACAACTATAAACTAAAATCATAAGAATTTAAATGAATATATACATAAGTATATACATTACTATATACATCAAAAGCTGTTTGATTGTTTTATAAACTCTGTGCTTGCAAAAAAAAACATTTTATATTCACACTGTCATTCAGGCCAGGAAATGTATCAGCATCAGTAGTTGCCTCAGAAGTTGTTCATTTCAACAGAGTCCATCACAAAAAAATCAAAATTTCTTAAAGTTATTACACTATAGAGAATGTCTCTGCAAGGCATTACCAGTATCCCCTTTTCTAATCGCTGGTGAATGTTCAAAAATTCTGCGCACCAGCTTCCTTATAGTTTTACCAACATAAAAGCAGGTACATGAATCACATAAGGCTAAATAGAATATGCCTTTAGACTGCACCTCCAGTTAGATAGAATTTCTATATTTAAATCACTCAAAAAATACTTGTGTTGGAAACAAAGCAGCACTGCTTACAGTTGCCACATTTAAAAGTCCCAAAGATACCATGATTTGTTTTCTTAGGCCGGTGTGTCTTTCTAGGATGAATCTAATGCAGTTAGTTCATTTATAAGTGAACAGAGGATGATCACCTAGAATCTTAGCCAAATTTCCATTACCTAAAATAATCTTAATTCTGCAAGATATTTCTGATGGTGGTGATGTCAGTAGTAATGGGGGGTGGAAAAAAACCTCTATAGCCAACAGGCAAACTAGATTGAGGGTGTGTGTATCTTCAGTGGCCAAAGAACATAAAGGTTGACCTTTATCGAGGATCGGGCTTGCCTTACCAGTACATAAGAAATAGATTTCAAAAATAATGTTAGCCATCCAATTATCATCATAGCCTCTAGACATGAAAAAAAAAAACGTTCAGTAGCTCCGTTTCTTCTGCATAAATCTCCTCATTGCTTGTTAATCTGCTGAGTCTTGTAAACTGTCCTTTCACCACTTCTTTTTTCATGTGGTGTGGAAGCTGACTATGCCTGTGTAAATAATTATTTACAAAGGTGTTTTTTCTGTAGATTTACTCTCAGTATAATGGTCACATGGATGAAAAAGTAGATTGACATCCAAAAAATGTATGCCTCTTCCAAAACCACTCATCGTAAATTTCAAAAAAGAGGTGCTGGAATTGAACCATTCTACTAGGTCACCAAATTCACTTTCAGAACCCATCCATACAATAAAGAGGTCATCAATAAACCTCCTATAAAACACCACTTTTTGGAATAAACTGAGGGATTTAAAGTACTTTTGCTCCCACTATGACATGATGAGGTTGGTAAAAACAGGGGCCAGCCTTGCCCCATAGCAACCCCCAACTTTTGTTTATAGTGTTTTCCAGCAAAAGGAAAAAAAATGTTATTATCGAGAATGATCTCAAGTAAGAAGCAAACTGTGTTAATCAGGGTATTATTGAAATCAGTGAACCCCGATAGATACTTCCTAACAAATTCAATGCCCGTCCCCTGTTCAATGCACGTATACAAGGAGGTTGCAACCATAGATCCAAATGAAAATTTTCAAGTAGGTGTCTGAATGCCATTCAAAAGTTCTAGCAGGTTTCAAGAGTCCGTGAGATAGAACCTTGATTTTTGTAAAATAGGGTTCAAAATGTAGTCATAATAAATGGAGATAGGTTCAGCCTTATAACTGTCGGCAGCCACTACCAGTCTAAATGGAGGAATCAATCAATTTTTATGAACTTTGGGAATTCCAAATATTCTTGCCATCCTTGGTAGATTGACTTGTAAAAATGTAAAGATTTCATGACCAATATTCCCTTGACTGAATAAATCATTCAGGTGCCCATCAATAGCTGAAAAGCATTTCTTAATGTCACACACTTTAATTTCCTCATAGGTAACATTATCTTGGAGCATTTTTAATATGGCAGCATTGTGCTTGTCACTGTCCATAACCACGACCATGTCACCTTTATCTGCTTTCATGTCCCTTATTTCCATGTTATTAGATAGTTCCTTAAGGACCAGTCTCTCTTCAAGTGGAAGATTATATTTCCTTGTTTTTTAACCGAAACTCTTTCTCAAATCCTCTTCACAAGAATCGTGGAAAACTTGTTGGGTGCCATGTAGTGAGGGATTATATGTACTTTTTTGATAAAGCAAGTGTTCTTAGAAGTGAACTGAGAAACATCATGTTAAATATAATGAAGGTTCAACTTCTTAAGATGTGGCTTAAAATCAATCAGTACCTTACTGAGATTCACTGGCTGTGCTGGAATAAATGAAAATCCTTTAGATAATACTGATATGTGTTGTTCTTCCAAACTAAATTTACTTATGCAGAATTTCTGTACCATGGTTCAATTTCTCCTTCTGTTTCTACCCCTTCCCCTGCCTGATTTTCTACCTTTGTTGTTCCATTTTGGATAATTTCTTTTCACTGGTGGATGTACTAAAAAAGGGGCAGGTGAAAGAACAGGGGGCAGATTCTGAGGGTTATTTCCAGAATCAGGAAGATTACCTGAGGTGCTCGGAACATGCATATATATACTCTCACTAGCCAGTAGTCTCTCAGTATTTTGTTTGAGACCAAAGTTCTTTTTGTTTCCCTTATCTCTTTTAATGGATAAGCCATACCTGATAATGTAAGTTCTTATTAATTTTCTTCTGCTTTCTGTTAATAATAGTGACAATCAATTTACCTTAGCCAAAATACCTGTATACAGGTCAGAAAACTAAGGAAAGCAGTCATATTTTTTAATTGTGTCATCCAACTCGCATATATCTTTTTCAAGATTGCTTGATTTATTTTTTTATAATCAACAACAAGCAACTTCAGTAGGGATAAACAACATTCATTAAGCAGCTTAATCAGGTCTTAAAACAAATTGTCGTTTTGTGATGAACCATTAGGGAATTTAAACACCCTCAGTCCAAAAGGCAGTATGCCTAACAGGATACACTCTTCCAAGTAAAAAATTTCATATTGCCAGGTTTTGAATTTAATGACTAAGTCCTCTAACAACAAAATTCAGTAGTCAAATCTGAAGAAGTTCTTGGTGCAAAATAAAAGAACAAAAGTGCTCATTTACAATACTGTTGAATCCTTACATGCGGCTTTATTGAACATTTTTTCCTGCTACACATACCTTTGTCTCCACTGGTATTGGTTCCCCTCTATTTGCCCTTGGTCTGAGTTGAGGACTACAGAGGTTGCAGGGTTCCAGTTGTGTGTCTCTATCCACCCTGTAACACTATACAATTTCCACCTTATGCAGATTGTGATAAGTTAAATGGGGTCTAAAAACTCTTCTTCTTCTTGTATATGGTCTATTAGCAGCAGCACATGAATTAAAGCAGCAGCAGCCTCTAACATTCTTTCAGAGTAGACTCCTTTCTGTGGCTGCATTCCAATAGGTTTTGGAATTTGCAGAAAAAGCCAGCAGTGAATCTACATGGTTGTTTTATAACTTGTTGAATAGCTCTTCCATCTTGGATTGGTTGATTAGCATACAGTTCAGCTGCTTATAGCATGCCACAGTGTTAATCATGTTTGTGTGTCTCTACACACTGTGTAGAACTGCTTACTGAATACAAAACAGTGTGCTATTGTGTGCATGTTGCACCACAACGCACACACAGTTTTAGCGGCTCATCCAGGGTTTATTGAATCTGCACCATGGTGTTGTTTAATGGGAAAAATTCCATGTATTACATAATTGATTCCCTAATGTGGGAGCTCTGCATCATACCCTTCATCTTTGTTTACACTAATACAGAGATCCCACATATTTCGAAAAAAACCCAGAAAAGTTAGAGAACAAAAATAAAGAGCTTCTTCCCTCTTCTGTGGCTTCCATGACTGAAACACAGCACAGCATCTACAAGTCAGCTCTGACACAGTAAAATTGTCAGTAGTGTAAATCTCTCATCCAACATCCACCATCTGGGATATTTTGACATGATAAGCCACACTACTGAAAGTAGTGCTTCCAATCAGCAAGTGAGAAAGTTTTAAAGCTTTGGACAAAAGTATGATTCTTTTTAAATCATTGTTTGCAGTTCTTTTAACAGAAGCAGATTTTTACCTGGTGAAATCGGTCATTTTTCTGGTCTGTGACATTTAGGTACCAGCATATTCTCTTTATACAAATGTTCACAAAACTTGTACTTACTTGGTAGAGTTTAAATTAGAAGACTGCCGCCAAACTCATGTGTGAGTGAGTAGTAAAAAAAATACAGGGATAGAACATGCAATTACCAGTTAAGAAGTGAATAAAGGTCAAAAGCCATAAATGACAAAATGAAAAGAAATGCCACTAAAACTGGAAGACAGGTTGTTGCACAGTGTCCTTTACTTGGCTGGAATTGCATATAAAGTTTGTTTCGGCTTACATTTACAGGTGTGTTTTTTTCTTAATCTTAAAGGTTGAATACTGTTACAAAATGTCTGACTTTGATGTTGTAATTGTCAGTAATGCTTCTCTTTCTGAGTATAATACTTTTTCTGGTGTGTTTATTAGTGACTTTGGATTCTTTATACCAGCAGGCTGCTGAAGGGAGTAGGTAAGCTATGGGAGGGAAGCACCTTTCAGGTAAGGGTGCATAAGCTCAAATGGCATAACATAAGAGAAAACAAAGGGACAACATCATATCTGATACCTCTTCACACAAGGGACAGCAGAGGAAGGAAGCAAAGTTATAAAGAGGAATTTTGTACTTGTCCAAGAGACTTAGTGATTTAAAAGATGGAAGTCTGTATGATCGTGTGCATGTGCGTGTGCGTGTGCGTGTGCGTGTGTGTGTGTGTGTGTGTGTGTGTGTGTGTGTGTGTGTGTGTCTGTGTCTGTGTGTGTGTGTGTTGTAAACCACTTTTCTGTTTGTGCCATTTACTGCGTCAGCAGGTGACATTGAGGCCTGGCCAGGGAAGATATTCACAGCATTTCTAAGGCATTGTTCCTCTACGGAGCAGTCAAAGTGGTGAGCCTGCATTACACTGATAGATGCCACTGCATGTAGCTTATTAGATCAGAGCACAGTAGGGAAGTGGTCTGGGAGAGTTCAGGATGTATGTCATAACTGTACACTGCAGCAGTGTCATTCAAAACACTATAACATGGTAGCTCACTGGTAAGACCTTTTTGTCACAGCTCCAAGATCTGGGGTTCAGTCCTGATTTCTAATCACTTTCGGATGTTGCATGTCTCCCTTGTCCCTGTGTGCATTTTCTCATGATAATCTGGTTTCCTCCTGCCCCCTAAAACATGCTGGTTGATTGGCTGCACTTAACTGCCCAGCTATGTACTGTGTTTACCCTTAATGTTGTGGCCCATGTCATAACTGAATGGAAATCAACAAACAAGTCCAGTTACCTTATGGACAAATGATAAATAAAAAAGAAAACTGGAACCAAACCTGTACAAAATGCTCTGGTTCCTACTCTAAGTACTGACTGGCTACTACACTTATAGTGGATGTGTCTCTAGATAAATCATGATCATTACATTTATGAAAAGAAAAGTGATAGAGCCAACTGAAATGGCATGATATTTGGGTTAAAGTTAACAAGAAGGTAAAAGAATGACAGAAGAAGAAATTATGCTGAGGAAAAAATGGTATACTGTAAAATTAAAGGACTTTACTAACATCTGAAACAAGCCACAGGCAGAGCTTTTGAATTTTCCCTGCTACTTCAGCAAATTGGGTTTGTAGAAAGCCCTTATTTATTTAATAATAGTTTGGAGGGATGGGAGTCAGCATGTTCACAAACAAGGCATCTACTGTTGCTCCCTGGAGATGTTCTGAGGATGCAGTGAGCACAGGTCAGGAACTTCATATCCTGTCACCAGTATATGTATAGAAGGAGCTGCTATTCATATCTGGTGCGGTTTTATCCCTGGTTGATTGATGAACATGGCAAGAGAGTACCAGTCACCAAATCTGTCCCAGACTGTCAGCTGAGAAGAAAACTGGAGACCTTTGGGATGGGATGAAGACTGAGGAATTGGATTGCTGCACACCTTAATGGACATACAAAGGATTGTGTTGACAGGAATAATATCAGAATTTCTGGGTGTGACTAGTGGAGTACTGCAGGTGTCAGCCCTGTCTGTAGTACTTTTCAGTGTGTATGTTTCTGTTTCAGGCATATCCAAGGAAAATGAGAACAGGCACAACCTGTTCAC
Source organism: Protopterus annectens (assembly GCF_019279795.1). NCBI lineage: Eukaryota > Metazoa > Chordata > Ceratodontiformes > Protopteridae > Protopterus > Protopterus annectens. The sequence continues at coordinate 206,562,602 of NC_056733.1, forward strand.
TGATGACACAAGGACAGGTACAGTAGTGGAGGGTGGTTGGATAGAGTCTAAACTTTGGAAAACGTGATCAAGTAGGCACAAAGGTGGCGGCTGAGATTCATTGTAGTCAAACAGAAGCAGTGTCACATTGGCTGCAACAACAACTATGGTATGAAGTATCTGCAAGAGGGAATGATACTGATTGCATAAGAGTGGGAAAAAGACCTGGACTGGACTACCAGAAGTGAAGTAAGAAGCTGATGACTGCAGTAGTAAACAAAATGATGGGATAAATCCTCAGAAGGATAGACTCACTATGGAAGCAAAGAAGTAATGCTTATGTTCTGCCAGGCCTTGGGCATTCCACATTTTGAGTGCAGTGTGCAGTTCTAGTGACAATACAAAAAATAGACATTAGGCTGCCAGAAGGAATCCAGTGGAAGGCTACCATGAAGGTGCATGGGATGAAAAGGCAAGCAGATATAGGAGAACTTGATATGGGGAAAGAGCTCTTATCAGGGAGATATGAGAGGGATATCCTGAACAGGGAGGGCAGACAGGGAAAGAAGTGGGAAAAGACAGAAGATTGTAGGGATCAGCTATTCCCTGGATCTGCAAAAGTACTTTTTTTATGTAGAGGGCTGTGGACCCATGGTGTGGATGACTAGAATGTGTGGTGAAGAAGAATCTTCAGAGACATTCAGGATGGCATGGGACAAGTGAAGAAAGGCTGGGAAGAAAGGTAGACATAGAGAGGAGTAGAATGTTGAATGCACTGAAAGGTTGGGCTACATATTGTTTTTTGTCTAATTGTGCTATCAGACCGATGTCATTTATAAATATTTTCCTCCATCCAAAGATCACACTGAAGCATCAGCAGCTATGGGTTGTTACGAAGAGGGGTCCTGTCTGGGTCACTGATGGGAATAGCACAAGGCTTGCATTGAACATTAAGAAGAAGCAAAGTATGAAGTTTCTCCAAGCTAATACTGTCCTTATGTGTTCTCCTTTCAGATGGGTTTTCCATGGGAAGAGTATTTATTACAAATTCTCACCCAGTTCCACTATATCTAAAGTTTTATATTTTACTCATACCTGGATTACTACCTGCTTTTAAGACAAAGTAAGACTTCCTGAGTATTTGACCTAAAATTTACTTGAAAACTTGTCAAGTACAAGGGGTGTGTCCCTAGATTTTATATCATGTTGTCCAATTGTTCTTTTCGATGGTGAAAAATTTTCCAAATTTAATACATAAAGACCAGAATAGCATGTCTTAGTTTTTATTGATTCAGGTCCTTTTCCAGCATTGTTGGTTAAGAATTCTTTTGTACTTTTAGAGGTTATACAAGTTAAGGTTAGCTTTATTTCTTCTTTCCTTCTTTAAATGTTTTTAAGACATTTACAAGACTTACAATCTATTAAACACACAAAGCATGGGGTTATTTTGTGTTAAGAAGTATAGTGTTTTTTATTTTAATATCCTAAGCTATAACTCCCACATTTACTTTCACATTCAGCCATTTATTTTTATATTTGTTGTTTCAAACTCCAGTTGCATGGAAAAATTAATTTCTAAACAAAATTAAGAATTACTTCCAGGAAGCAGCTTTGTTACACAATGCAATAATTCCAGTAAATTAGAATTAATACATTTTCATGTTTTAGTTTCCTAGTATGCAAAAATAATTGGAAAATATATGCAATGATGTCATATCATACCCTGAACTGATCCTTCCCACATGACACATATTTCAAGAGACTGTGGCACAAAACTAGGCCCACTCTGAGAGCGGTGAACTCATTCCAGTGGAGGCAGAGACCACTTTTCATTCCACTGAAGACTATGCTTTGTGAGGAAAACACCTGTCTTGACTAGACTAATGGCTGAGGTGGTACAAAAGCATAAGTCTGTCCCATGGAATGAGAGTGTAAGGCTTTGAGCCATTTCAGAGGGCAGTTGTTCATGTCCTCACCACAAGCAATGAAAGCATTTTATTAATGACTTAATATTTTCTTTCATTGTGATCTAATAGTCAAGACTGAGATTATGGTGCTCTCTAATAACTGTTTTTTTAAGTGAATATATTTCCAACAAATTCAGTGTGTAACAATGGGGGCCACTATAGCTGTAACATTCGCCAGCCTAATGCTAAATGAATGGCATAAGAAGTTTTTGCTATCATTTTATTAATTTTATTGCATGTTCACTTTATTGTTGGTTGTTTTTTGTGGGTCAGGTTTCTTAAGCTGTAGTGATCAATTTGATATTTGATATTAAAAATAGCTGTGACTTTACATTTAATTTCTTTTCTTAAACCAAAGGTATACTTTTTATATGTCAAAAATACAGTTTAATTCCCTTCTAATTTGTATAAGAACCCTACCTTTTGTAAAAACAAGCAGTTAGTTGGCTCCATTAGATACAAGAGAAGATGAGTTTGTCAATGGTTTGAACAGTCTGAAACCTTTAGTTTTAGAAACGGGCATGGTGCTATTAGCATTGAAGAAGTCATTGCAGAAGTAAACCATGGTTGTTGGCAAGGCTTAAAATGGCCCTTTAGGGCAGTTAGCCTAGTGCTCACCTATGAACCTATAAAAAGCAGACAGGATGTATATAAGCTTGTTCTCTTACAGTAGCTAGACAGTCCATCTTGCAACTAAAGGTAGTGGTTACAGTGTAGATGGAGGGAGCATTAAGAATACCATATAAGACAATTGGAAGGTGTTTCAGGATAATTATGCATTGATGGAAAAACTAGGAAATAGTCCTATGTTCACTGGAAAAGGGTATAATGGGTATAATTTAAATCCCTTTTTTAAATGAGCAATAGCACTTGGAAATCTTTAATGATGAAAACAGTCTTAGATAGTGACAGTCATGACTGTGTCTTTTTTTTAACAAATGATGTTGTTTCATAAATAATAGAGTAGTTCTGTTTATTCATTCTCACAGTACATCAATTAGTTGCCAAGATAAATTTACTTGCAACTGCCCAGGTATTATTTAATGTGTTACTTGCATAAACTGCGATGCAGTGTATATATGGAAGTTTGAGAGAAAACTAGGGACCAGATTCATAAAGGTTACTGTAAGGTGTAGAAGAGGTATACACCTCTCAGTAAACCTTTGGAATTCAGAAATATCACTAACATAGGTTCATAGGTTGGTACTGGGCTATCTGCCTGAAGGCTTATATTAGCCTAGCCACGTTCACCGCCCCTTTAGTAGTTCCCTAGACCCTTGTACTAGCAGCTAGTACCCTTGACCCCTATCTAGTAGTGCTGTTGGTGTGATCCCCGGTGTGAATTTTCCGTTACCCATCCACTCATCAAGGTTCCTCTTGAAGAGTGAAAGTGAGGGGCTCTGTCTTATGTAGATTGGGACCCTGTTCCATAGTAAGGGACATGGTTCCATACGCCAGACAGAGATCGCCTCTGAGAAAGTGGTATGCAACAGAGAACAGTCTTAGCTTTTTCAATTGTGCTGCATAGGGCAACTGTTTGAGGCCAGTAATCCTCCTGGCCAGGTACCTCTGTGGTCCCTCCAGCTGCTGGAGATGTCTAGCCAGGTACATTCCAATTGGTACATTGTACTCAATAATGGGTCTGATGAGGGAAGAGTAGAGGGGCACCATTACATCCTTAGATCTTGATGCGAACCCTTTCATGATCAGATGGGTCAAATAGAAGGATCCTCTAACCACCTTGGCAACATGGTTATCAAAGGAAAGCTGACTATCTACTTGGGTCCCTAGAGGTCACCATGTCATGGTGCTTTAGCACAAAGATGTGAAGCACTGCACCAAGCTAACTCCAAGGCTGTGCTACATGCTAATGTGGCAGTTCAGGGGAGAAGTATATGCTAATTAGCCATGTGGTCCCCTGGAACTGCCTCTGGAAGGCATCAAGCATGGCTGCTCCTTGCATTTTGAGGTAGTGAACACAGCCAAAAGGCCATGTTCATCCATGATGGTAGAGGTAAGTATTGGGGAATTTCATGTTAAGGTAGTATTAGGAGGTATGTGCTTCAGTGTATATAAGTGGCTGTATTTGTAAGTGTATGTGTCAGTGTGTCTGCTTGGCAGGTAGTGATAGGGCACTTAGTAAGGGACAAGTTAGGGAAATGTGTGTCTGTGGGTGAATGGATGAGTGTGTCTGTAAGTGTGATTGGAAGGGGAGGGACAGTTTTGTGTGTGTGTGTGTGTGTGTGTGTGTGTGTGTGTGTGTGCGCTTGTTTGTTGGGGTGGCTGTCATACTTCCACACACTAATGAGCAGAGCCTGCAACATTAGGTGGGGGAAACTACTAGATACCAGGGATACCTCTTTAAAAGTCAGTCAGGCTGTAAGAACGGGGATCAGGTGGGGGAATCACTAGACACAAAGGATAACTTTGTAAACTCTAAACACATGCCTGAATGTCACTTAGACAAAACAGAGATGGGGGTTCAGGGAACACTAGACACCAGTGATGAGTAGCATGCCTAAAAAAACACTAAAAAGGATCCAAGCCCTGTTCCCCCCCAACTTGCACATGGGATTTTAGCCTCTGTGACATCCCAGACATCAGGCAGAGAATGTAAAACACATTAAAAAAAAAAACATCAAAATACAAAGGGGAAAGGATTTGAACTTTGCATCCTTGACACATGAAACCCATGTATTAACCACTGCTAAAACTGACAAGTTAGTGTAGTACGATTTTTTAAAATATGTACTGAAGATCTTGGGCATTTCAGGGCCTGCAACATGTTGTGATATCTGAGGGAGAGGAACAAGAAATGTTACGCATACCTCCCAACCTTTAAGGTAAAAATGGAGAGAGTCACTAAGATAATAGCATTTGCCCTAGCATACATTTAATGAAGGATATAAAGGGTGAAACTGAAATGTCTGGCATTAATGGGTATGGAGTGTGTGTGTGTGTGTGTGTGTGTGTGTGTGTGTGTGTGTGTGTGTGTGTGTGTGTGTGTGTAGAAGAATGAATGGGGGTGCTTCTGCCTACACAATGCTGACACCAATGCTCTTCACTTCCACAGGAAGTGCTGATCTACAGTCCGCTGTTGCGGAGACTCGGAGACATGCATATTAGCCAATAATTGCAAATCACCACATTGTGGAAAGAGGGCCTTTTTACTGTGGTCCTCATGGCCCGCAGTTGGGATCTTTATGAATCTTCAGGTAAGTCTTAGATAAAGCATGCACATTTATAGCATTAAAACAAAGAACAAATCTAATGCAGGTTGGGAGGGTGGCCTAATGGTTAAGGTGTTTACCTTACAAACACAAGGTACATGGTTTGAATCTCACAGGTAATAATTGGCTAGGCTTAAATGGCTCGCAAGGGCAGTTAGCCTAGTAATAATCTATGAACCTATCTATGAACCTATAGACATTTGGCACAATGTTTGTTTTCTTTGGGTTAGATGCAGTCACTTCAGATATGAGAGGGGAAGATTTAAGTAAATTTTAGAGGTTTTGGAATGTTGATGGAAGGTCAGATTAAGTGCAAATATACTACCAGATCTTAATGATCATTTGAATTTAAAAAGCATTTTACAATCACACAGTAATTATAAATCATTTTCAAATGATTGGGTCCACTTAAAAACATAAGTAAAAACCTTTATAAATATGCATATGCTTGTATATATTTCTATATATTTGTTGCAACTGTGTTTTTAAATTCCTGATGTGTGTCATTTTTTTCCCTCTTGTTATTCATTTAAAGCATGTTATTTAGATAAGGTATTTAATTATTATTGTTGTGTGGTAGGCAACCACAGTTCTACTGAAATCTGTGTTAAATTGAAAGTTCTTGACTGAAGCATTTCACTAAAATTGAATTTGTTTTGGACTGTCCTGCATCTATTTCAGGTGGTTTCATGATTGTTTCAATCATTTTAAATTGATTTTTTTTTTCTTGTGGTGGCTTTCTCTGATTCCATGAAATAGTAAATAATGCCGCAAGGTTCTAGTAGTCACAGTTTCTATGGCACACTTACTAATGGTGTTGGTTCTAGGTTCAAAGGTTCTATTAGTCACAGTTTCTATGGCACACTTACTAATGGTGTTGGTTCTAGGTTCAAAGGTTCTATTAGTCACAGTTTCTATGGCACACTTACTAATGGTGTTGGTTCTAGGTTCAAAGGTTCTATTAGTCACAGTTTCTATGGCACACTTACTAATGGTGTTGGTAGCATATGAATCTTCAGATGCTGTAATCTGCACGCTAGGACCTGGAGATGTAGTGGCACTTCTGGCTGTAGTTGTCAGCGGCTATTCATGGCACCTTCTCTACATGCCCATCTATTCCAGGCCAAAAGAGCAAAGGCTATGAAAGGTTATTCACTTTCTGCTTCTGGGATACTTTTCTAACCACCTGACTCACAGTAAGGGCCTTTTCTTGATGGCAACCACAGCAGCAGCCTTAACATTAGCAACAACCCAAGGTCTAGTGACCTTCACCAGGCCAGTACTCAGACTATAGATTTAATGCAAATGTTTTAATGTCAACTATTATCTTTAGATTCTGTTAGCTAAATTATTTTATATGGTTCAAATTCAGTTTAATCTAATACTTTAATTCACAGACATTTAAATGTGTTCATTTTCACTGACTGTATTTAACATTAACTTTTTCATATATTTCAGAGCTCAGTCTAGATTTATAAACCTAACTTCATATTTTGTTATTTTTTTCTACAGACCATATTTGACTTTGTTTGAATGTCGATTATGTTTCCATTTTTTTTGCTTACTCTTCATACAAACAGTACCAGAAAGTATACGCCAGATAAACCTACCTGGACACCAGCTTATGAGCAAGCTGTCTAGAAAACCAAGGGGCCTTAAATGGACCCCCTATACTAGCTAGTTAGCAGTTTAGTACTCAGTTAGATGCTTCAAACCATGGACTTTGGGTCTCTATTTACCCAGACATCTCTGAAGGGAGAAGAACATCCAGCAGCATACTTTAGTCACAGACTTTAGCCAAGGGAGGAATTGTGTGCAGCTGTGGAAGAAGAATGTTTGGTAATAGTGCATGCTCCACAAAAACTTCAAACTTAGCTATCTGGTAGAAAATTCACAATAATTAAATATCATAATGCCTTCTAAGGCTTGCACAGACAGCAATTTTACCTCCTTAATTTTTTTCTCTTTGAAATATTGTTGTTGATGCTTCCTGTAAAATATCACAAACGTCTGTCCATAGTTCTTCAGATGCTCTACCCAATAGATCTAAGCTCTTAAATTTGTCATTCACCTCATCTGAAATATTGTTGAGCTTGGATCTTCTTGGCCTGGAGGGTTTTCTGTAATTTAATTTTAAACTTTCCAATACGAAACTAATGGTCTTAGTTATAGTCAGTTTTTGGTCTTGTTTTGTGACTGCATACATTTTTCCATCTCTGACTGTGACATCTAGAGTCAGTCTGATTTTGGTGCAGACTCTCTGGTGATATCCATATGTAAAGCCACTTCTTAAGCTGTTGAAAAGGAATGTTTGCTATGGCCACTGAATTACCTTGGTTATGTCCCATTTCATTTTCTTCTCCAAGGCCAAACTTGCCCTTTATTCTGGTTGTACTTTGACAACCAGATTTATTGTTCTAATCACCTTTGATAAATGTAGTATTATTTTTATGTTATTTCCAGAAAGTTCTGCCAGTCCTCATAAAAATGGTTGATTTCATGTTCTTTGGCATCTGTAGTTGGAACATAAACTTGTATCACTGTAATGTTGTATGGTTTGCACTGGAATTATTCTGTCATTTTAGGGCTGTAACCTAGCACTGCTTTTGATACAATTTTTTTAAAAGTATGAGGTCCGTTCCCTTTCTTCTGTAAGATACTTGTCTACAGTAAATGATCTGATGATTTGTATAAGTAAAATTATCCATTCCAGACCATTTTAATTCCTGGAATTATTCTTGGCAATCTCATCCTTAACCACATCAAGTTTATTTTGGTTCATAATCCTTAAATTCCAAATTCTGATAATGTACAGTTCTTTGCAGTTTCAGACTTTCATTTCATCTCTGTGCACATTGGTAGAAGGGCACCATTTTGGCTTTAATCCATCCCCATAATAATCTCTGTCGCTACTAATCCTTGATATCTGCTGTTCCTCAAAAGTATGCCAGACACCTTCAGACTTGGCAGTCTCATCTTCTAGTGTCAATTTGACATGTCCCTGGTTGCTTTTGTTTACAGGGTTTTCTTACCATTAACAGTGGAGATCAGTTATAATGGTTGAGGTCTTTGCCCCCCCATGCACAAGGTACAATGTTTAATCCTGACATCCAGACAATGTTTGTATGGCATTTGCATGTTCTTCTTGTATTTCTCTGGGGTTTCTCCCACCTCCCAAAAGCATGCTGAGTTTCTACCTCAAACTCACCCAAGAATGGTGCCCTATAAAGGAAGAGTTGTATTGATCAAGTGTGGTGTGCAGTATCCTCAAGATAGGAAAATACAAATCACAGATTAAGCATTGTGTCAGGGCTAGTCACTCAACAATGTGAAAAATGGCTCTACATGAGTTGGTTTTGTTGACTAATGTTGCCAAAAATGGACATGGATATTTGCTAGTGATAAGTGGGTTGAGGACCCAGCCTACTCTGATGTCTGGAATCCATGCTAATGGTGGGAGGAGTATATGTGCCCCTGTGTTGGCTCATGTGCGTCTGCCATAAAGACTAGCAGCTGTGGTTCAATAAACTAATGGCTGCTTGGTATCCAATTACCCAGCTTGGGTTATCTGCACACCTCTCAACCTCTTAATATACAAATCTAAACAAAACCTAAAATAAGTGTGTGGGAGTGGTCAAAGACCCAAAAAATAGGGACAGTTTTTAAATACTGCTCATGTAAACTTAGAAAGTTGCTAGAATAAAAGGATTTGTGTTATCATGCATTTTCTGAAGGATATGAAGTCTGAAAAGTCTGAAACTCAAATGTATGTCAATATTTAGTGACTTAAATCTTTGGCAATTTGCCATAAAATCAAAACTTTTATAGGTTCATACGTTCATACTAGGCTATCTGCCCCAGGGCATTTATAAGCCTAGCCAGAGTGTGTTTGGCTTTCGCCACCCATTTTAAATTAATTTTGCTATGCCCTTTTTCGAGGTTAGTATACTGTGCCTCTTTCTAACAGTGACACAGAAATGATACCCGGGGTAAACCTACGATCCCCCATCCACTCATCAAGATTCCTCTTGAAGAGAGTCAATGAGGGACTCTGCCTAACCTGGACTGGGATTTTATTCCAGAGTGAAGGGAGCCTCTGGGTTATGAATCTGTCCCTCCAGCATGTCCTATTTATTTCAGTGCTGAGGTTCAAGTCTCTCGATCGCGTAGCTCAATGGGATTTGGATTTTCTGAGGTGCAGCATGTCCATTAATTCCGGGTTGGACATGGCTTTATACGTCAGGCACAGATTGCCTCTGAGCAGGCGGTATGCCATTGAGTAGAGCTGGAGTTTCTTTAACCGGGCAGCATATGGCATCTGTTTGAGCCCTTTGAGCCTCTTGGTGAGGTACTTTTGGGGTCTTTCCAGTTGCTGCAGGTGTCTGGTAAGGTACATCCCAAAAGGGGCATTGTACTCAATTATGGGCCTGATGAGGGATGAGTAAAGGGGCATGATGACCTCCCCTGATCTAGATGTGAATCCCTTCATGATTAGGTGGGCTATATAAAATGTTTTTCTAACCACTTTGGCCACATGGTTGTCAAATGAGAGATTGCTATCAACTTGGGTCCCCAGGTCCCTAATTACTTCTTCCAGATTAATGGATTACCACTTATGTGGTAATTTGTGGGCACTTTGTTTTTGCCAAAGGGGATGACTATACACTTTTTGGCGTTTAGCTTGAGGCCATGGCTCTGGCACCAGTTGTCTGTTTCTATGAGGCCCTTTTGGAGGATGCTTTTGTCGGCTGAAGAGCCGATTATGGTGCCCAGTTTGCAGTCATCTGCGAACTTGGTCAGCCACAGTCCTTCCATGTTGGCCTCTACCTCTGAGAAATATATACCGAACAAGAGAGGTCCCAGGACTGAGCCTTGTGGGACGCCACTTGTAACTGGTTTGGAGTCTGACATGGCTCCAGCAATTCTAACCATGTGGGTTCTGTCCTTGAGCCAGTTTGCAACCCATCTAGTGACATAGGGGTTTATATTTAAGCTGGTGAGCTTATCTATAATGCCCGAGTGGGGTATTGTATCGAAGGCTTTTGCAAGGTCCAGGTAGGTTGTGTGGACCACCTTCCCCTCGTCAATGGCCTTGGTGACTGTTTCAAAGAAATCGACCAGGTTTAAGAGGCAGGATCTTCCCTTAACAAAGCCGAACTGGGTAGGATCCAGTGTCTGTAGGTCCCCAATATCTTTATTTATAAGGTCCATGATGATCCTTTCCATAGCTTTGCAGACCAAGCTAGTCAGGCTTATGGGGCGATAGTTTCCAGGATCTGTTGAGGCACCACCTTTGTGGAGAATGACCACCGTTGCTGTAAGCCACTCTTTGGGTACATATCCTGTAGTAAGGCTGAGATTGAACAGTAGTTTTATGTTTGGGTTTAGCTCTTCTTGGAGTTCATGTAGAACGCAGCCCGGGACACCGTCTGGTCCCATTGATGCTGTGTTTTTTGCTTTGGAGAGGGCGGCTCTTACCTGAGCATCTGAGATGTCGGGGGGGGCAGCACTCTGCTGGGATAGATATTTGCCCTTTTGGTGGGGGGGGAGAAGTTTGCTCTGAACCTGTCAGCTAGGATGTTGGCAATGTCTGTGGGTTCGGTGTATTTTTTGTCATTTTGGACTAATTCTGAGCATATCTGGGAATTCCCACCCAGGTTCCTAACATAACTAAAGAAAGCCTTGTGATTATCCTTAGTGCCCTGTGCAATTTTTCTCTCAAAGCTGGCCATAGACGATTTAATGAGTGCCCGTAGTTTTTTGCTAATACTGATCAGAGATGCCTTCCCTTTTTGGGATTTTGCTCTATCATGTAGTAGCTTCCTCCTTCTATTGTATAGTTTGTTTATGGCTGGGGTCCACCAGACAGGACGTCTGCCTTTGGAGGATTGGGTCTTGGTTTTATTTCGGATTGCATGATCCATGCATTTCTGAAGGTGTTCATAGAATGCATTTATAAAGGATTCTGCGGTCCGGGCAGTATTTTCCACAAGCCCGGGGGCTTTGAAGGATTCCACCTCGGTTTTGAGGAGTGTGAAATTTGCTTTAGAGAAGTTTTTCACTGTGGTTTTCTGGGCAGGGGGTGGGGTCGGGATGTGAATATCCAGTGAGATTAGTTTATGGTCTGATCTTACCAATGAGGGATACACTTCTGGTCTGGAGCATAGAGTCCCCGTGTTGGTGATGATCAGGTCCAGTATGTTTTCCCCTCTTGTGGGAGTAACAAGTTGTTCCATAGCATTTGAGTTTATAAATTCTAGGAACCTTTGGGCTAGGGTGTTGGAGCTAAAGTAATGCTCCCAGCCTATGTTTGGGTAGTTGAAGTTGCCCAATATAATGGTGTTTGGAGAGACCTTCATATTTTCCAGTGTTCTCAGGAAGGCCGAGTGGAGTTCCTGGGTTTGGGAGGGTGGTCTATAGCAGGCTATAAATTGGAAGGCAGTTTTACCCACTGTTAGTTGCACATGGATAGTCTCTGATGCTTCATGCTGTGCCACCAACCTGGAGGTGTGAGTATCTTTGACGAATATTGATACTCCCCCTCCTTTTGTGGTTCGGTCCAAGTTTTGGGGCCGAAAAGCATGGTATGAGGTATAACCTGGTAGTCCTGGGGTGCTCTCGGAAGCCTTGAACCAGGTTTCTGTTACTGCACAGATATCTATGTTCTCCATGCTAAGGAGAGTTTCGAGTGCATGCATCTTGAGGTTTAGACTTCTGGCGTTGGGTAGCATTACTCTTAGTTTCTTATCCCTTGTGATAGCTATGGAGGTGGGTTTGTCTTTTGAGCCTTGCCTAAAAAAGGCACTATGAGGGTAGCAAGAGCCTTTGCCAATATCCGAAAGCACAGGGGTGATAGGTGCAAGCCATCCCTAGCGAAGCATCGTGGCTTGTCGAGCATGTCATCCCAGGCTGACAGGCATTGGATCCCCTTTGAATGACACCAATACTTAAGTCAATTGTTGAAATTGATCATCTTGTCTTCATATTGTGGCATCATTCTTGGTGAGGGTAAGATGCTACTCAAGGTCAGGGTCATACCGGCCTGGGCTACATGCTCAGAGAGCTCCTCTATGTCTCTTTTCATGCAGTCCAGGGAGGTACGTCTCAGGTCATTCACTCCAGCATGGACAATGACCGAGTCACATTTGTACTTACCTTGGAGTGACCTGAGTGCTTGTGTTATGTGGCGGATCCTAGCACCCGACAAGCAGCTCACCATGACCTTCTCCTTGTTCAGCCTGGTGAGCGGGACATCAGTGTGCCTGACGATAGAGTCACCTATTACAAGTGTATCAGGTGTGTTGTTTAGCCTTAAGGGCTGTGACTGTTCGGCACACTGGCTTTGTGAGCTATGTGTTGCACGTGTTTTGTTTTGGGTGTGCGGTTGCTTGGGTGTCTGCTTTGGAGGTCACTGCTGCTTAGGCAGATTTTTATTTAGAGCCTCCGAGTATGTTTGTGTTTGGTTTGCTGTCATGGTAGGTCTGTGTGAGACTGGAATTGTAGTGAGTGTGGTTTCCTTTTCCTCCTGACTGGTTATGCCAGTACTGAGTTGAGAGAGCTTAGCCTCCAGTTTGGCTATATGGTTGCATCTTTCACATGTGTTGGAATTTGTTGGGAGGAGGAGAGGGTTGTCTGTGTACATGAGGCAGTTGTAACATTGCCTCAAGATTCCCAGATTCACCAGCTGGACCGGAGAGGAGATTGACAACTGACCTTTGGACATGCTAGAATAGTATTGGGAATTCCTTTATAATTGAAAAAAAGGGCCAATGGGGAACAAGGTACTCAAGGGGAGTTTGTGAGGGTGTAGTGCTTTTAATTTTTTAGTGCTGACTTATATAATTGCTTTAGTGAGCAAGTGCTAGGTAACTTAAGTGCAATGTGCTACAGGTAACTTAAATGCAAAAATGACAAACAGTAACTTTCATTCAAGTGAAACAAGGAAATAAGTACAGTAAGCAATGCAGATATCACTAGGGATCCACAGAAGCGCTGAAAAGCCGCGTTTTAGGTGGAATTAGCATTTCACGGAAATAACAAGCAAACAAACAAGCATACAAACAAAGCTAGATTCAGCAGGCCTGGATCTAGTCTATGCTACAGCAAACAAGGTGTACCAATTTCAGTAAGAAACAGTTAAAATATGCAGGCACTATAAGCCTTTAACCAGAAATTCCCAGCTCAGAAGGGCAGAGTCCAGCCTCTCCTCCCACAAGAGTGCAGACCACGAACCTTCTTAATGTAAAATAACTGGCCTGAAGCCCAAGTGCTTAAACCAGAACTAATACACTTTTAGAATAACAGACACTGAGCCCTCAATCAGCAGTTCCCAACTTAGAAGGATGTAAGCTACCTGTCCTGCCACCACAGTGCAGGCCACAAACCTTCCTAATGTAAAACAACTGGTCTGAAGCCCAAGTGCTTAATCCAAAAGACTTAGAATGATAGCTACACTTTAATCAAGTTACTACCAAGCAGTAATAAATACAATTGAATACTTTAAAGAATGCCTGGATTAGTGCTCAAGTTATACAAACAAAGCTAGATTCAGCAGGCCTGGATCTAGTCTATGCTACAGCAAACAAGGTGTACCAATTTCAGTAAGAAGCAGTTCAAATATGCAGGCACTATAAGCCTTTAACCAGAAATTCCCAGCTCAGAAGGGCAAAGTCCAGCCTCTCCTCCCAAAAGAGTGCAGACCACGAACCCTCTTAATGTAAAATAACTGGCCTGAAGCCCAAGTGCTTAAACCAGAATTAATACACTTTTAGAATAACAGACACTGAGCCCTCAATCAGCAGTTCCCAACTTAGAAGGATGTAAGCTACCTGTCCTGCCACCAGAGTGCAGGCTGCAAACCTTCCTAATGTAAAACAACTGGTCTGAAGCCCAAGTGCTTAATCCAAAAGACTTAGAATGATAGCTACACTTTAATCAAGTTACTACCAAGCAGTACTAAATACAATTGAGTACTTTATTATTTTTATATGCTTTATTATTATGAGGACCAGGCCAAATATACAAGGCAAAAATCTGGATATTCAGCAAAAATCTGGATAGTTGAGAGGTATGGTTACCTGGGATAGCTCTGTTTAGTGAAATCTGGATGTAAAACCAGCCAAACATGAACTAAGGATTATAGGTTCATAGTTATATTGTAAGCTAAATGTGACACACCACCACTGGGCCACTAATCAAGCAGCCTCAATCCTCACCACTGGCAACAGTGGGGGACGTACACACTGGGATGATGACAGGTAGACACACAGTATTTCCAGATGCAGCTCTTTGCATCAAGTGCAATTTCCCTTAGGAGCACACAGAGATGACAGTCAGCCTGGGACTGGTTTCTCTGTCTTTCTCCAGATCCCCAGTAAAACTCCCCCCGTTACAGCTATAGAGTTGAGATCTCAGCTGAGTGACCAAGCCAAGGCCTCTAGCGTCCTCTCTGTCCAACCAGTGCTTCATGCCCCTGACCAAGTAGCTGACGCACACACTCTTTGAGGTTTGATTTACACACACACACACACACACACACACATGGAAAACGGTGGCACAGGTCTACTAGCTATGCCCCCTTCTGCCCAGACTATAAGGTAGTTATTACTGCCACCAGTCACTCCATATCAGCTACTTTAAAGCCCTTAACAAAGGGTGCCCAATCTTACTGTGTAATGTTACTATCAATACAAATGGTAGTTTGATCAAGAGCAAGGCTATTAGCAGTGACCCACATGTCACCAAATAAATATGCAAGTACTCTCAGAACTTAAATATGTCTCACAAATATCACCCACAATGATAAGTTTAAATATATTTAATGATAAATAATAAAAGCACAAAAAATACTCAGTAAATAATCACAGTTACAACAGAGTTCAAAATCACAGGAAATACTTAAAACAACATTGCAGGATAGTCTCAAATAAATACAGAAAACATCTAAGCTATACTTTGCTATATTCCTGACTGAATCTGAGAGAATCACTATACCTTACTTAACACAAAACGGTACAAAAACCAGAGCACACCAAACCAAGAACCCAGCTGTAATGATGAACGGTCACACTATAAAGCCCGAGGAAAGCTGATTTTAATAACTATGTCAGTACAAAAACGTTTTCGTCCAAGCAGAAGACTTCATCAGACATTACACACAGTAATTCATTGATCTCCTTATATACCATCCCCTGAACTCACAGCCAGTCACATCTTTAATGTAATTAAAGTTAAAAACTTTCTAATAACATGTTAAAAATTTTTAACAAAAAATTTACAGCAAACTTATTACACATATAAATGCTAAAAACTTCCTTAAAACACATACTCATAATAAATACATATAATTCATGCATATAATATAAATGTAATTATAAATATAATTCTATAGATATTAGACTTGAAATATTTAGTTTCCACTAATTTCTGTAGCGAAACATCTAAAAACTCTAATCTATCATGGGTGATGTTATGGGAAAAGTTAAAAAATTCAGTAGTATTATTAATGTATTCAATGAACTCCAATAATATTTCACAATTGAATATCGTGAATTGTTCTGGCAACTCAAACTGGATGCTAACAAAAAGTTTGGCTTAAATGATTTTATTTACCTGGCCCCTGTCTTAAAACTCAGAGCTGCTAAATTATAGTAATTTTTATAGCAGAATCTGGAGTAATTTTTATTTAGACCATTAGAGGGAGCAATTGTACTCACTATTTCATTAAAGAAGACAGATGCATTTTACATCTATATTTCAATAATTTATATTTATAATTATATTTATATTATATGTATGAATTATATGTATTTATTATGAGTATGTGTTTTTAAGGAAGTTTTTAGCATTTATATGTGTAATAAGTTTGCTGTACGTTTTTTGTTAAAAATTTTTAACGTTATTAGGTTTTTAACTTTAATTACATTAAAGATGTGATTGGCTGTGAGTTCAGGGGATGGTATTTAAGGAGATCAATGAATTACTGTGTGTAATGTCTGATGAAGTCTTCAGCTTGGATGAAAACGTATTTGTACTGACGTTATTAAAATCAGCTTTCCTCTGGCTTTATAGTGTGGCCATTCATCATTACAGCTGGGTTCTTGGTTTGGTGTGTCTGGTTTTTGTACTGTTTTGTGTGGACGTTTCCTTTTGGAACACACTCCTGTTGAGTATTCAAGCCTGTTA
This sequence comes from Protopterus annectens, assembly GCF_019279795.1. Classification (NCBI taxonomy): domain Eukaryota; kingdom Metazoa; phylum Chordata; order Ceratodontiformes; family Protopteridae; genus Protopterus; species Protopterus annectens. The sequence continues at coordinate 206,578,962 of NC_056733.1, forward strand.
ATGGAGGTGACTGAGACCCTAATAGGCAGCCCTAGAGAGGGCACCAGTGCTGTAGAAACTGTGCACGAATGGCTGACACGAGTGGAGGGACAGCTGACACAACTTGTGGCTTTGCTTAGTGCACAACAGACTGTTCGAGGTGATGGAGAGAATGTCTTTGGACTATCTTCATTAGAAAATACTGTTTCTACCCATTTGTATAGGTCCGGGTGCCATTCTTCGTTTCCTGGCGACCAGGAGGCATGGCTTCAGGGCAATGACGTCGTCATGCCTAATATTCAGCCAGAGGACTCGGTGATGGAAGAAATTCGACATTTAGAAGGCCACGAGGAAGGGAAATGCTCACAGCATCCCAAATTACTTAATACCTTTCTTTCCAAAAACAGAAAGAACAAACAAACAAGAATAGACAATTTTGTTACCGGAATCCATAGTAACGAGCAGAATGAGACTGTGGATATTGCTGGTGATAACGAAGAAGTTGTAACACCAGATTTGGACAGGGGTAGGGGAAATAATGTTTATAACTGGTTGAATACGAATAAATCGTTTTCTAACTATGTTTTTCAAAGTCACAATTTTGATGTTCAGGACACTCACAGCTACAGTAATAATGTTAACCACTTATATGATTTAATGTTCAAGTGTAAATCTCTGTGTTTAGATAACAGTTATCTGAAAGAATGTGTGGGGAGAGGTATTGTACCCAATGGACTCAGAATTTATAAGTACCCAAATAATGTAAAAGAAGGGAATGAGTTCCATGAGGAACTGTTAAAGATATTTAATAACTGTGGTATTGAAATAGTGAAGGCAATCATTAAAGAAAATGATCGAGAAACGGGGAAACTGCTGAAAGAGATTAGGGAAGTAAATAATTTAATTATTAATGATTTATTGTTTACAGTTGAAAAATAAAAGGCCAAATATTTCAATGTGAAAGAAAAAACAGAAGACAAATGTAAGCAGATATACTTAAGGAAATGCAAAAAAAAACTAGATAGAGACATTATAGAATATAGAGATAAGATATTTTACCCAAAACATAAGAAGAATGTATATAGGAATTATCAGAACACTGTCCCTACTTCCAGAGACAGATTTCCCTCTGCTACATTTGATCCAATGGGACACCAAGAAGACACCAGGGCAAATTATAGCAGGTATGGGGAAGGGTATGACCTGGCCAACTTAGATGATTTTCCTGACCTTAGAAGGTCCAAGAGAATTAAGAGGCAGGGACCAGTGCATTATTATCACAACTATAGAGGAGGTTACCCAAACGGGAAAGGACATTAAGCCCAGATAAGAGTGCGCCTTTGGAAATTGTATCTAGTCAGGAAAATAATAGAATTGAAGTGATAGGGAATAGGTACATTTTTCAGAATTTTAGCATCTATAATTATAGTGTTGAATAAATTACACCTATTCATTTCAAATTATTTAGTAAAGGGTTGAAATTTGTGCCCACTACATCTAGTAATATTTCACAAACTTTAATTGATTTGAAAATGTTTATTCACAAAGAAAAAAAACTTGAATTATTATTCGATAATGAAACAAAATACAATTCTTATACTACTACTCAAGTTAAGAAGAAAAGTACATATAACCCACCCCTCCACCCACAATTAAAAAACTTTGAAACACTGGTGGAAGATGAGATTAGATCTGGATTTAATAAAGGGAAAAGGTTTTTTAACCTTATGAAGGAGGAAAACCAGTTATTAGATTCACTTAAAGAGAATCATTATTTAACAGTTATGAAGCCAGACAAAGGGGGAGAGGTGGTACTTATGGATGATATAATATATTCTGCTAAAATGCTAGATATGCTAAATGATACAGGTAGATATGCTAGATTTTCTAAAAATGAAATCAATGTAGCATGCCGTAAGATAGATTTTATACTGGAAGAAACCCTACATGAGGGTACTATAACGCCTGAGATACTTCATTACCTGACTATAGACAATCCGAAGATCACATCCATCTTTCAAATCCCTAAAGTCCACAAACATCTAGATGACCCTCCCCTAAGGCCCATTGTGGCAGCCAGGGGCTCTAAAACATATCCTCTAACAAAATATTTAGATATAGAGCTCAATAAAGTTTGGACTGAGAGGAAAGGGATCCTCAAAAATTCTTGGTACTTTCTAAGAAGCATTAATCAAAAATTGTTTCAAGATGAACTTATATTTGTTACCTTAGACATTTCTGATTTATTTAATGTGATACCTCACACTGTAGCTTTCGAATGGTTTGAGGAATCATTAAGGTTTAAGGGTAACATTCAACATGAGAAAGTTTGTCTCTATTTAGAGTTGATGCAATTGGTTTTAAAGAATATTTTTTTATCTTTTGAGGGGGAGTTCTATCAACAGACAAGCAGAGTGGCCATGGGAGCAAGTTGTGCTCCCATGTATGCCAATCTGGTGCTTTCTACATGGGAGGATAAATATGTATTAAATTCTCAATATTCTAAATATTGGAATTATTACCGCCGTTACTTGGATGACATATGTATTTTTTGGGTGGGACCTCAGGAAATATTATTGGAGTTCATTGAATACATTAATAATACTACTGAATTTTTAAAATTTTCCCACATCATCACCCATGATAGATTAGAGTTTTTAGATGTTTCGCTAGCGAAATTAGTGGAAACTAAATATTTCAAGTCTAATATCTATAGAAAAAGTACTTACTCCAACTCCTATCTACATTTTACCAGTGCCCATCCCCTTCCTCAAAAGAGAGGTATTGTGAGGGGACAAGTCATTAAGAGTAGTAGAATAACATCTTATGACACAGACTTTGAAAAGGAAAGTAAAAAATTAAAACAAATGTTCTTAGATAGACAATATCCCATCTCCCTTATAGAGGAAATTATTGAAGAAATAAAAGAAAGACATAATACATTTGCCCCAATTTTAGGGAAGCCCATTACACTAGAGGAAAGGAAATCTAGGACAGAACAAACCAACACCAAATGGAGCAGTAACTTTATAATGAATTGTAGTACAAAATCTACTCGGATTAAAAAGGTAGTGTGTACTAATTGGAATAAATTTAGCAATCTTACAGATTTGAGGAGTATTTTTAATGAACCCCTAACATTTACTTACAGGAAAGGGAGAAACATCAAGGAAGTTTTGGAGAGTAAAAAGAAAAGAAAGGTTGCCAAGAGAGCTGGAACGTTTAAATGTGGGAGATACTCCCAATGTTCCTATATCCTTCAAGGGACATCATTATTTCTAACAAGAAGGGAGATAGAAATAGAATCAAATACGTTTTGCAATTGTAAAAGTGTAGGGGTGATATACATTGCTGTGTGTGAGTCTTGCAAGACTTTTTATGTTGGGAAAACCCCTCGAAAGTTCAAAAGACATATTTATGAGCATATAAATGACGTCAAAAACAAAGACGAAAATAATGCCTTGTTTAGACATAGTATTACTTGTCCTTCTGCCAAATTTGTTTTTTCGTGATAGATAAAGTAGAAGTGGATCCATGTGGGGGGGCCATGGGACACCACAATTGAATATCATGAATTGTTCTTGCAACTCAAACTGGATGCTAACAAAAAGTTTGGCTTAAATGATTTTATTTCCCTGGCCCCTGTCTTAAAACTCAGAGCTGCTACATTATAGTAATTTTATAGCAGAATCTGGAGTAATTTTTATTTAGACCATTAGAGGAAGCAATTGTACTCGCTATTTCATTAAATAAGATAAAGACACATTTTACATCTATATTTCAACAATTTATATTTATAATTATATTTATATTATATGTATGAATTATATGTATTTATTATGAATATGTGTTTTTAAGGATGTTTTTAGCATTTATATGTGTAATAAGTTTGCTGTAAGTTTTTTGTTAAAAAATTTTAACATGTTATTAGAAGGTTTTTAACTTTAATTACATTAAAGATGTGATTGGCTGTGAGTTCAAGGGATGGTATATAAGGAGATCAATGAATTACTGTGTGTAATGTCTGATGAAGTCTTCTGCTTGGACAAAAACATATTTGTACTGACAACGTTATTAAAATCAGCTTTCCTCAGGCTTTATAGTGTGGCCCTTCATTACAGCTGGGTTCTTGGTTTGGTGTGCTCTGGTTTTTGTACTGTTTTGTGTGGATGTTTCCTTTTGGCACACACTCCTGTTGAGTATACCTTAGTTAACTTACTTACCAGAGCAAGGCAAGTGTGGTGAATGGGTCTCCTTGTCAGGTCAAAGACAAAATACAGAATGATCTGTCTTTCTCAGAGAGTTCTTAAATTAATATATCAAATATTACTGGTGGGTTAGTTTGTAGGATGACATCACTTCTTGCCATCTGACTATTCCAGGTGAAAACCCCAACTGATGCAGCTGTTAGCATTTAGCACCTACTTGTGAAAATACATAGACCTTAGATCTTTGCAGCTGCTGGAAGACATAAAGCAATAAAATCCTTACAAGAAAATGCAGAAGGCTCTCTATGTTTAGATATCCTGTCTCCTTGCAGCATTTTTGGCATTTTTTTGCAAGTTAACCTTCTATGTTCCAGTTTCCATTGTTAAAATATATAGCTTTACACAGTTACAATAGTTTATGTACATTTCTGTTCTCTTCCAGTAGGGTACACTGTGGACACATCTCTAAGCTGACATACAGTTCTAATACATTTGTATTTGCAAAATTCCAGCTAGCTGTGCTGGCAGTATCTCCTTTTGTCACACTAATGCTCACCAGGATCTTTATAAACCTAACTGTGTAAACCAACCTATTTGTGTTCCCATGTATGATGGACTTTTATTAGGAGGGAGATGTTAGGAAGTTTCTAAAGGTTATGTGGTGGGTATGTTAGTTTGGGCATTACTGCCTGCCTCTGTCTATAAAGGACATGGGGATTAGACTTGGGGTGAATTTCTGATTTCCCATCCATTGGTCAAGGTTACACTTAAGTAGAGTTAAGTATGGACTCTGCTTCACATGTCACAAGCAAAAATTAAATCCTTGCATCTAGTGGTTCTGATACTGTTAATTTTGCAAATGTGTAAAAGGGCTATCAGAGTTGGATCCGAGGATGCCTTGTACACCAGGTATAGATCGACTCTCAATGACCTGTAGAAGACTGTGTATGATATGGCTTTAAGGCAATTGGTACAGGGCAATCTGTTTATACCCTGGATTCTCCTGGTAAGAAACCGTTATGGGCACACCACTTGTTGCATACGTCTGGTCAGGTGCATGCCGAAGGGGGCATTATACTCAATAATGGGCCTGATAAGGGCTGAATAAAATGGCATTAAGACTTCCTTGGACCTGGATGCCATGTACTTATTTCTAAGTTGGGCAAAATAGAATGATTTTCTTACTACCTTGGACACATGTTGGTCAAAGGCCAGATTACTGTCTACATATGTTCCCAGATACCTGACTACTGGGTCAACTCTTAGGGGTATCCCATGTAGTAATTAGCCTGGGCGTCAGTTTTCCTGAAAGGCACTATAATGCATTTCTTGTCATTGAATTTTAATCTGTGACTTTGGCAGCAGTCATATCTCTGTGTTAGACTGTCTTGTAAGATGCTTGTGTTTGAGTCATCTGGGAACTTGGTCAGCCAAAGGCCCTTAACATTAGTCCTTACCTCCAAAAAGTAGATGCCAAATAAGAGTGGTCCCAGCATGGAGCCTTGAGGTACCCCACTGGTGACTGGTTTCTTAGTGGAGGTGGTCTCAACAATCCTGACTTCCTGGGTCCTGTCTGTGAGCCAGCTGTGAATCCAGCAAGTTATGTAGGGGTTTATGCCCAATTTGGCAAGTTTGTCAACTATACACAAGTGGGGTACTGTAGCAAATGCCTTAGCCAGGTCCAGGTAGGTGGTACGCATCATTTTCCCCTCATCCATTGCCTTGGTTACCTTCTCAAAGAAGTCCATCAGATTTAGTAGGCATGACCTTCCTCTGACAAAGCCATACCTGGTTGGATGCATTGTCTGAAGGTTGCCTATGTCTTTCTTAATCTTTTCCATGATAATTTGTTCTATGATTTTGCATATTAGACTAGTCAGACTAATAGACCTGTAATTTCGAAGGTTAGTTGATAGTCCATCCTTGTGAAGTTGGATAACTATTGCAGTCCTCGTTTCTCATGGTGCAAAGCCTGTTTTGAGGCTATAGCTGAAAACTGACTCAAGTAATCCTGATAGGTCATGTTTCATGCTATTTAGAAGAGCCCACTGAGGCTGTGTAGCAAGCGCCAACAGGACCTGCTCTGTGTTAATAGTTGGAGGGGTGTATGCTAGTTGGTATTTTATTGGTGCAGGCAGGGGGAATGGGGGTGAAGTTTCAGCTGAACTTGTCAGTCTGCAAATCTGCTATGTTGCTGTACTCAGTGAAGGTGGCATCACTGACTGCCAGTTCTGTACACTGATGTATGCTGCCTTTGAGGTTTTGGACATAGCTGTAGAAGACCTAATGGTTGTCTTTAGCTTGTGTGGCTATCTTGAGTATATAATTAACCTTGTTGGATTTAATTAGTCCTCCTAGTTTTCTGTTTAGTTTAATTAGAGAGCTTGTTTCATTATAGGAGTTGCTTATCCTGATTTTAGCCATGAACCCGCACTTAGCAATATATACCACTCTTTTCGAAAAACAAAAAAGTTTTTCACTTGGGTAGATTTGTCCAAAATTCTTGATAAATATATATTCACCCTCCATAACATATGGGCACTGCCCACACCTACCACATTTAAGGCATCCACTAGTTTTTTTCCTCTTTCTTCTGTCTTTCCAAGAGTGCTTTAAAGCTATAATCTTTTTTGTAGACAATCACTGGTTTATCCCCTATGATTTTAGAGACATCCTGGTCCAGTAACATCACTGGCCAAAAATTAACCAATGTGTTTTTGATTTCATAAAAATCCAAGGTGAACGTTAGGGTGCACGATCTTGAAAAAATATTGTTGTTGGAATGTAATCTATCTCTAACTTTTCCATCATCAATACCACAACCACTGAATAAAATTTTTACTATTAACCCATTCCGTCTTTTGACAGTAACCTCATTTTCGATTTCTTTTAAAAAATTCAAAGGGTAACCCCTTCTTCTAAACATATCAATAAGTTTATCACATTCTGTTTGGAAGTCCCCTTCATCTGACAACATTCTAGTGATTCTGATAAATTGTCCCTTAACTAGGGGACTTTTTCTGATGAATCGGGTGCCAGCTCTCAAAATGTAAAAATGTATTTGAATACGTAGGTTTCATGTACAGCTTAGATATAAAAGATTTACTCATATAATCCTTCACAATAGTGACATCTAAAAAATTCAAGCTCTCTATGTCAGAGTTCAGGGTAAATTCTAAAAAATCAGTGGTACTATTAAGGTATTCAAAAACTCACCTAATTTGTCCTCACCCCCTTTCCATAAAAGGACTATGTCATCCAAATAATGACCATATAGGACCCAATGGTCTTTGTAGCATGAATTCATAATGTATTCCTCCTCCCAGTGTGCCAAAACCACGTTGGCAAACACAGGGGCACAGCATGCTCCCATGGCCACTCCTAAAGTTTGCTCAAGAGGTGGCCATCAAAGCTTAAAAAGTTATTTTCCAAAACAAGTTCCATACAGGTCCTAATGGCATGTTTGGTGTCAAAACTTAAATCAGAATGCCTACATAGATATTCATAAAACCAGTCAAGCCCCTCCTCATGTGGGATTACTGAAAATATATCCTTGATGTCCAAGGTGGCCATAATAAGGCCATCATCATACATATCTGGATGTATTCTACCTAAAAAATCCCATGAATCTTTAATAATCCAAGGCGTCTTTTCCACTAGACCTTTCAATTGATGGTCCACAAATTTGGCCAACCCATATGTTTTCGAAGCCTTGGCATCCACAGTCAGACGTAGAGGGGGGTTCTGGATGGATTTATGTATCTTCGGTATGGTAGGTGTTTTGGGGGTTTTACACTCTAAGAACGTATGTGTGTCAATACTTATTTGTCAATTAAGTAACAATTCCTCAATGGTCAAATTGATGTTCCTATAGGCTAGATTCATCTCACTGACTGACACTTCTTGATAAGTGTCAGTATACAATAGATCAAACATTTTATTATTGTAATCCAAATAATTCATAATGACCAGCCCTCCCCCCCTTATCAGGTTTCATAAGCCTGATGTTATTGTTACTTATGATGTCTTGAAGTAACATCCATTCTTTTTGGATAGTGGATGCCTTAAATGCGGTAGGTGTGGGCAGTGCCCATATGTTATGGAGGGTGAATATATATTTATCAAGAATTTTGGACGAATCTACCCCAGTAAAAGACTTTTTTGTTTTTCGAAAAGGGTGGTATATATTGCTAAGAAAGGGTTATAGGTTCATAGGTTCATAGGTAGGTACTAGTCTATCGGCCCAAGGGCCTATGTAAGCCTAGCCAGCAAGGTACCATAGCTTACGCCACCCAAGAAAGTTATTTTCCTGTGCCATTGTCCAGCAGAGACACAGAAGTGATCCCCGGGGTGTATTTCCTATTTCCCATCCACTCATCAGGATTTTTCTTGAAGAGTGCTAATGAATAACTTTTCTTGACATAGATGGGTAGCTTGTTCCAGAGTATAGGAAGTCTCTGGGACAGGAATCTGTCCCTCCAGCATGTCCTGTTTATTGTGGTGACAAGGTTTAGGTCCCTAGAACGTGTAGCTTGGAGGGATTGGGATTTCTTTAGGTGTAGCATGTCCAACAGCTCTGGGTTTGACATAGCTTTATATGTTAGGCAGAGATCACCTCGGAGTAGGCGCTATACTACGGAGTAAAGCTGGACTTTTTTGAGGCAGTCAGTGTAGGGCATTTGTTTGAGGCCAGTAATCCTCTTTGCAACGTATTTTATGTGGGCAAAACAAAAAGGGCCTTTAAGCAGAGAGTATATGAGCACTGCTATGATATTAAATGCAAAAATAAAAACAATGCACTTTTCAATCATGTGGACAAATATCCAACACATTTTTTAGGTTTTTTGCCATTGATCACACGGACCTGGGACCCCGGGGTGGCCCAGTGGAAGATTATTAGAGTTAAAATGGCAAATTAAGTTGAATGCAGGCTGATATCCTGGCATCAACGAGCGTATAAGTATTATGCCCTTGTTGAAGCTAAGAGCTTTGTTTTATATTTAAAAAATATTTAAAAAGTATTTAAAAAATATTTAAAAGTTTTTTATTGTTACTTCATGGGTTTATTACCCCATTTTTGTATCACAGTATTTACAGTTGTTTGTTATATATTTATATATATTTATATACATTTATAGTCATTAGTGATATGTATGTGTGTTGAAATGTTTATATTTATTTGCAATATGGGAGTATACTTTTTCATATGTCTTGGCAATTTAAGTCAGGTATTATTTCCTTTAAATATGTGCATTAGTTGACAGGAAGTGATCTAATAGTAGGATGTGATGTCACGGTTTTTGCCTTTTGTGAGGGTATTTAAATTCTTTGACTTGTATTATGTGTATTCTGATGAAGTTGGTTATTCCGACGAAAGCGCTTAATCTGTGGACTATCGTGTTTTGAGTGTGGTTTTATTGAGAACCCAATAAACTGTCATTACGAGTACCTGCTGAGTGGTTGTCTGGATACCTTATTTTTGTTTTTCTTGGTTTGTGCTTCTCCTCAGATCTCTGGCAGATGCTGGAAGTCATAAAACAATTTCATTCCTTCATTCTTTCAAGACAAGTAATTAATTCATCCTGAAGACAATACATAAGTTTTCCTAGTACAGAGATTGTGTCTGTTGCTGTATTGAAAACTGTTAGATACCATATTTTATGACCTAGCTATAAAATAATTTAATTTCAGGTATTTTTCTAAAATTTACTAGACTGATGTTAACCTCCTGTATCCCAGTTTACACTCTTAAAATATAAATATATTTAAACAGTTACAAGAGTGCATGTGCATTTCTGTTCTTTTCCAGTAGGGCACCCTGTGGATCCATTTTAAACACAAGCCTTTGTCTTTTGCAACTACCCTTTCAACACACACATCTGAACAAGCAGTTTGATACACATATGACATACAGTCCTAATACATTTGTAACACAAGCATCTTACACAAATGATTTCAATAATCACCAGTGACATATAATTATTTACAAAATTCCAGCCAGCTTGACTGGCAGTATCTCCTTTCATCACACTCCCCCCCGTGAAGACTAGTTTTTCAAGTGAGCCTTGAGAAATGATGACTGAGAGGGATGAGCCTATCTGGGAATACATTACCCCATTCTCTGCCTTTAGATCCCAGCTGCTTTTCCATTGCTGACTGCAGTACAGTGCTACACTGTCATATCATATGCCTGCAACCCTAGGCCCCACCACAGTAACTTGGGATTTTGCTGGCTGGCTCCCTGTATCCATAGATTCCCCTCAGACTCCTCCTGCCTTCTACTGCAAATACTCAGGACAAGGGCCTCTCTATCATGGTAAGGTTTCATGGTGTTATCATGGTACAATTTGTGCCCCTACCTCCTGATTAGCAGTTCTACCATGTAATTAGCATCACTAACCTTTCTTGCCACTTTGAAGGGTCCCTCCCCAAGCTGCCTGCAGCTTATTGTGTCTGACAGAAATGCGAACTATTACCTGCTGCCCCACAGCATACTCTCTAGCTCAAGCATTCCTGTCATACCAGACCTTTTTCTGGTGTTGGGCTTCTTCCAGGTTCTCTTGGGGCAAGCCCATGAGTTCCCTGAGCCTTGGCCTGAGGTTTAGGACATATGCCACAACAGACTCCTTGTGGGATTCACACTCACCCTCCCACTCATCGTGAATCAATTCTAGAGATCCCCTCACCCTATGCCCATACAGCAACTCAAAGGGTGAAAAACCTGTGGATTCTTGGAGCACCTCTCTGTAAGCAAACAACAGATGGGGCAAATATTTGTCCCATTCCCTATTAAATTGGTCTGCAAATGCCTGTAGCATGATCTTTAGTGTAGAGTTTAACCTCTCCACAAAACCATTAGTCTGGGGGTGGTAGGGGGTGGTCTTTAGGTGCTTCACCCCACAGCGTTCCCACAGACAAGCCAGCAGGTCTGATGTGAAATTGGCAACTCTGTTTGTCAGTATTTCTTTTGGGAAACTTACCCAGCTGAAACTCTCTAACAAACATTTGCCACCTTTTCTACCTCAATGGAAGACAGAGCCACCACCTCAGGGTATCTGGTAGCATAATCTACTACCACTAGGATATACTTCTTCCCTGTGGAACTTGGGATACTCAGAGGCCCCACAATATCCATAGCTATGCTCTGAAATAGCTACTCAATCACAGGCAAAGGCACCAAAGGAGCTTTGACCTTGTCTCCTGCCTTGTCTACCTTTTGGCACTTCTCACAGGTCCTGCAGTACCCTGTTACACCCCTGGAACCCCAGGCAAATACAAGTTCTGCATAGTATGTCTCTTGGTACTCTTTATGCCCATATGACCTGCAAAGGGAATGTCATGGGCTATGGCTAGAAGTGCCAGATGGTAGGCTCTGGGCACTACCATCTGCTGTATTCTCTCACCCTCTACCCCCTCTCAGAGGTCCAGTCTCTACACAGTAACCCCTTGTCCCAGTTTATGGATTACCCTTTCCCTTGAGAGTCAGGTGCCTCCCTGGCTACCTCCCTCAAGCCTTGTAATGTAGGGTGTGAGAGCTGAGCCTGTTTCAACTCTCTCTCTGTAACCCTTCCCAACTCCTCTTCCACAGGAAGTCTGGTATCCTCTGACAGTGGTGCCACACTGTCAGCCTGGGTACTATAACTCACCTCTGCCCTTGCAGTCACTCTGTCCAAGGGAATATCATACCTCACCAGCAGTTGTGGCTCACCTTCAGTTTCACTGCTGCAGGGTAGCTCCCTCACTGAAATAACCACTTCACCAGTTCTGGCTTCAAGTCTGCGATCTGTCTGGGTCCTCCCAGGCTACCAGACCCATATGCTCGTCTCCAAGCCTGACTGTGTGTAACTGCATGAACACAAGGTACTGAATTATCAAAATCATTCCCTATCAGGACATCTACAGGGATATCCTCAAACACACCAACTTGATTGCTTCCTTTTCCACTCTCTCAGTCAATGTGAACCCTAGCCAAGGTATATGGAATGGGCTCCTGCATGAAGCTCTGACTGGAGTAGGCTGCCCAAGCAAGTAATGCTCCTCTAACTATTGCAGGATTCACAATGGTTAGTTCAGAGGCTGTGTCTCTCTTAGCAGTGTCATGTTTCCCATCTACTAAGATAGGATATAACCTCTTGTAGTAGTTTGATACCCTTGTTGTCTCCAGACAACTTACCACTGTTAATCTGCCATTCCCACTTACTGCCTCCCCCACCTTCTGTTCCCCACCTGGACAGCAATATGCTACATGGCCCCACTGGTTACATTTAAAACATTTAACCCTTGATCTTGGCCATGTACAGAACTAGTCTTCCCATGTTACTGGTGGAGTATGTTGGCATGGTTTAGGCTAGCCACCATGGGTTCGCTTAGACCCGTGTGAAGCACTGGGTATCCCCTTCTTGTGTAGTGATGCCCTGCTTGCTAGGTATAAGTCTCCTTTTTTCCCCAATTAATCTACGGTATTACATTCTCTATCTGCCAAACAGATTCTCATGTCCTCAGGCAAAGTGCTAAGGGCTTGTTCCTTCACCAAAAGGTCTGCTAGCCCTTCAAAAGTGGCTACCTGACACCCACTCACCCATCTATGAAAACAGGTGCTTAGCCCAGCAATATATTCACTCACACTTTCATCTGCTTTGCGTCTATGCTCATGAAAGCTTTCTTCTATAAGTTTCAGGTGTTAACTTAAAACACTCTAATAAACAATTTTTATCAGTATTATAATTTAAGCAATCAGTATCAGAATATTTAGAAACAGCAGTTACAGCTTTACCATGGAGTAAAGGGGTCAGGAACCACCATACCCAGAGCCCTTGGTCAACATTATACTGTTTACATACCCTTTCAAACATATGAATAAAACTATCAAAATTATCACCTTCTATAAATTATGGAAGACATTTACTGACATTTATTGCTTTGGGGTTCAGTTATTCCCTTCCCCATCACCTCCATGACCCTGGTGAAAAATCAACATCTCCTTTTCATGTTGCCTCTGCCTCTCATTTTCTTCATCTTCCAGACATCGCAGTCTCTTCTTTATTCCATTTGTTTCTCCTGCCACAGTCTCTCTGCTGATTCTAATTCCAAATGTTTGGCCTCCAGTTCAAGTCTCTTTAACTCCAGATGGATTTTTAAGTCCTCCAAGGCAAAGCTGAACTGTTCATTTTCTGAGAGTTGTACATCCCCAAGGTCAATCTGGTTGTCCTCCTGGTTGCTGGTCTGTGACGCAGCTGTGACTAAGGCTGCAATCATTTCTGCTTTAGTCAGGTTGACATACACCAGTTCTTTGGCTTGGCACATCTCAGTCAACTGGCTCCTTGTCAGCTTGCCATAATCCTCTGATGACATCCTTGCTGTTCTCCCTGACTAACTAAGCTAGCAAAAAACAAATACGTAAATAAAATAAATAAATAAATAAATACAACTATTGTGATATGAAACTCTGAATGTCTACTGTGTGGCTGCTTGAGAGTACAAACACCTTCTTTAGTGACCACTGTTTACAGGCTACAGGAGTTCAATATCCACACCACTGAATTCCAGTAAGTGATCCCAACACTGTCAGCCAATAAATAACGCCCCACCACTGGACCAGTAATCAAGGCGGCTCAGTCATCACCACTGGCAACAGTGGGGGGGGGAGTTCACTGGGAGGATGACAGGTACACACACAATATTTCCCAATGTAGCTCTCTGCATCAAGTGCAGTTTCCCTTAAGAGCCAACAGAGACCACAGTCAGTCCAGGGTTGGTTTCTCCCTCTTTTTCCAGATCCCCAATAGACTCCACACTGGCACAGCTATAGAGTTGAGATCTCAGCTGAGTGACCAAGCCAAGACCCTCAGCACCCTTTCTGTCCAACCAGTGCTTCGTGTCCTTGCCCAAGTAGTTCATACATACACGCACACACGCACACACACACACACACACACACACACACACACACACACATGAGAAAGGCTGGCAGAGGTTTACTAGCTATGCCCCCTTCTGCCCAGACTATAAGGCCATTATTACTGCCACCAGTCACTCCTTATCAGCTACTTTAAGGCCTTTAACAAAGGGTGTCCAGTCTTACTGTGTAATATTAATACTAACACAAATGGTAAGTCTGACCAAGACCAAGGCTATTAGGAGTGACCCACACAGTGTCACCAAATAAATATGGAAGTACTCTCAACATTTAAATATCTCTACACAGATCAGCCACAATGAAAGGTTTCAATATATTTAATAATAAACAATAAAAGAACAAGACAATACTAAATATGTCTTCACAGTGACATCAGAGTTCAAAACCATAGGAAATATTTAAAACAATGTTACAGGGCAGTCTCAAATAAATAAAGAAAATATGTAAACTAAGCTTTACTATATTCCTGACTGAATCTAAAAGAATTATGCTATAATTTAAGAACTTACTAATAGAGGAAGGCAGATGTGGTGAATGGATCTTCTAGTTGTTGTCAGGTCCAAGACAGAATGCAGAATGCTCTGTCTCACAAAGAGACTTCTGAATATATAAAATATTATTTCTGGAACAGCTTGCAGAATGACATAATTTCTTGTCATCTGACTTTTAGTTCCAAGGCCCAAAACAACCATTAAAGACAGTTAGTAGCATTTAGCATCTACCTGTAAAAATACAGAACCGAGGGCTTTGCCAATGATTTCTGGCAGATGCTAGAAGTCGTAGAACAATTGCATTCCTTCATGCTTTCAAGACAAGTAATTAATTCACCTTAAAGACAATACAGAAAGTTTCCCAGTGCAGATATTGTGTCTGCTGCTGTACTGAAAACTGCAACCTACCATCTTTTATGGCCTAGCCATAAAGTAATTTAATTTCAGGTATTTTTCTAAAATTTACTACACTGAGGTTAACTTCATGTATCCCAGTTTACACTGTTAAAATATAAATATATAGTTACAATAGTACATGCGCATTTCTGTTCTTTTCCAGTAGGGCACACTGTGGATCCATTTTAAACACAAGCCTTTTGCAAATACCCTTTTCAGCACACACATCTGAACAAGCAGTTTGATATACACATGATATACAGTTCAAATACATTTGCACAAGCATCTTACACAAATCATTTCGATATTCACCAATGACATATAATTATTTACAAAATTCCAGCTTGCTGGGTTACTGTGTTCCCTTTCATCACAGTGACAAACACTCAGTTCAGCAAGAGAGACAGCTACAACATCACATACAAGAGTGGACAACATGCAACTCAGGTTGACTTCCTCCTAGTGAGGTAAGGGGCAGTGGGGTACAATCAATGATTACAAAGTTATCCTCAGTGAAGTGTCATCCCCAGTGAAACAGTCAGCCTACAGCACAAGCCACAGGTTGCTGCAATCAGCTGCAAGCAGTGGTCCGAGAAGGCTTATAGGCCGAAGACCTAGAAGTTGACTGGACAGAAAGCACAGGAGTTCAAGGAATTACTCAGGGCTCTAGCACCCCAAGAAGAAGTGAAAATAGGTGAAGTTGAAGAAAAATGGCAGCACCTCAAAACAGCATGTGCAAGGACTATAGAACAGATATGCAACTGAACCAAGTATGGAAATAAATTATATAAGGAAAGCGGGTATTGGAATGCAGAAGTCTAGGAAGTCATTAAAAAAGGAGTGAAAGGAGTGCAGGAAAAAGTGGAAGATAGATAAGACTGACCAGGCTAAGAAGGAATACTTGTTGGCTAATAAAAAGGCTAAGAGAGGAGTTGCAACAGCAATGAAGAGAGCATCACAGGCACTCTACCATCTATCTGGAAAGTGACCTTGTAGATGGCACAAAGAAACTCTTATCAGGTTGCAAGACAAAGACAGAAAGATAAGGAAGATAGTCATCAGACACCCTTCATAAGGGATGCCAGCAATAACCTGCTTACCAGTCCACAAGGTATCAAATACATATGGAAGGAGCATTTCCAAGGGCTTCTGAATGAAGAAAACCCCACAGAAGCTGTACTGCCCAGAAATTGCCTACAATGAAGGAAGAAGAGGAGCCCACCCTAAAAGAAATATGAATAGCACTAAGGAAAATGAAGTCAGTCAAAGCAACAGGATCAGATGAGGTCACAGCAGATATAGTCAAGATGTTGGGTGAAACAGGGGAGACGTGGCTCCTGAGGTTACTCATAGCAGTATGAAGAGAAAGACTTATCACAGATGACTGGAACATAAGCTTGCTAGAGCCATTATACAAGAACAAATGGGACATCCACAACTGTTGGCAGTACAGAGGTATCAAACTCCTGTCACACTGCATGAAAGTTCTGTATAGGGTGATTGATATGCACATATGCAGAGAAGTAGAAAGTAAGATGGAAGGTGAACAGTTCAGATCCAGATCAAGATGGAGCACAAATGACTCAATATTTGCAGTGAGACAGATAGTTGAGAAGAAGGTAGAAATGAAAAAAGAGTCCAAGTGGGCATTTGTAGACTTGGAGAAAGCATATGACAAAGTCCCAAGAAAACTGATTTGGGCAGTCCTGTGGTGGTTCAAAGTCTCAGAAACATTGGTAGAAATAGTGCAGGTTATGTACAAAGACCTAATGACTCAAGTATGAACAGGGTTAGTTTCACAGAGGGATTACCAGTAGGAGTGGGTGTGTGTCAGAGTCCAGCACGGAGCCCACTGCTGTTCATACTGGTAATGGAATACATTAGCAAACAGGTAGAAGTGGACAAATCAACAAAGTTGCTGCAGGCAGACAATGTGGCATTACATGCAGATTCTGAGCAAGAACATCAGCAATGGATGGGAAATGGAATGCAAAGCTGAAGACATATGAGATTAACCCAAATACAGTTAATACAGTTGTAATGGCAACAAAAGGGAGGAATCAGAAGAAGCTGAGAATTGAGATAGAAGGGTGAATAGTGGAACAGGTTAACAGCTTCAAGTATCTGAGAGGGGTGGTTGAGGAGACAGGAAATCTGAACAAGGAGATCAAAGCTAGAGTCATCAGGACTTCAGCCAACTGGCACAAAGAGTCATAGTTTATGACCAATTATTACAAAGGAGCTGAAAAGTAAGGTATACAAAACAGTGGTGCAACCAGTACTACTGTATGGTACAGAAACTTGGACAGTAAAGGCAGAGTAGTTGAGGAAGCTAGAGGTGATGCAGATGAAGTGTCTGAGATGGGTGGTAGGATGCACACTGTCGGACAGACTTAGAAATGAGGACATCAGAACAGAAGCCAAAGTCACTCCAATAACAGAGGAGGTCAAAGAGAACAGATTGCAATGGTTGGGGCACATTACTGAGTTACTGCCTTGTTTCTGAACAGGATAGGTAGTCCTGGACAGAACACAAGTTGGATTCCATGACCTGTGCAGATTTAGAATTATCGTTTGGACTTTCAAGCCAGAGGCAGACATAATCAGTAAATCATTAACAAGTGGTAGAGACAGGTCCAGATAAGCACTGATAGTTCGTCAATATGCCATCTGTCTATTTAAAACCACTGAGTTTGAATTTTCTTTGTGCAACATACCTCTCAACCTCTTAGCTCAAAAAAAATCTGAACAAAGCTTAAAATAATGGCAGGATAAAGGTTCAGAAATAGGGACAAATTTTAAATATTGCTCTTAAAAACATAGACATTTGCTAGAATAACAGGTTTTGTATTAACATACATTTTCTGAAGGATATGAAGTCTGAAATTCAAATGCCTGTCATTGTTTAGTGACTTCAGTCCTCAGTGATTTGCTAGAAAATTACAAATTTTATAAGGAACAGAACAAAAATATGAAGCAAAAATCTAGACATTCTGCAAAAATCTGGACACGACAGCTATATTGGGCAAGTTTATGGCGAATTGTTTGTTTTGAATTTACAAGGTGCATTGTTTAATGGTATATATTTTAAGTAAAAAAGAGTTCTATTATTATTTAGTTTTAAATCTTGTAACTGTTGGTTTATTTGTTAGTTTAAAAGTATGTGTATTGAAATGGTGTAAACTTCTGGCTTTCACTTTCAAAGAGTTACTGCTCAAGCTGTTGATACTGTTATTTATTGGTTTATTGTGGTAAGAGCAAATGGAAATTGCTTTAGGACCTTTAAAGACTCTTGTTGCTTTTGGCTAGCATATTCTTTTGATCTTTTTCAGCCATTTTCTGTCTTGTTATAAATTTGGCATGCATATGTGACTTTAAGCTTGTTTGTTATAATCTGTTACATGCGGAGATGAAAATGTATGATTTTGACCTGATTTACTGGATTTGATTGCACAATCAAGTACAAAAGATCTGGGATATGTCCAAGTTCTCTTCCCCTCAAGCCAGTATATCTGGTACTGAAAAGATTGTCAACACAATCACTACACCGCAAACACCACCCACACCTACACAACATGCACCTACATATGCGGAGGTCCTCCACATAAACATACCCAAACAAAGACCTCCGAGGCAAAAACATATGCAATCTCCACAGCCCCCCACACCACATACCACGTATAGTCCACACACCTGTGCCTCACAACCACTAAGGGCTCACCATAAACCCAACATATTAGTCATAGGAGATTCCATTGTGAGACACACAGATGTGCCTCTCCCTAGGCTGGATAAGGGGAAAGTCACAATTAGTTGTCTGTCAGGTGCCAGAATCCACCATATCACACATGTACTCAAGTCTCTCAACAACAGGTACTGTTATGACTCTGTCATAGTCCATGTTGGCATGAATGACTTGAGCTGTACCTCTCTGGACTATATGAAGAGAGACATGATTGAGCTCGCTGATTATGTGTTCCGAGCAGGTATGTCCCTAGCCTTAAGCAGCATTCTACCAAATGATGCCCCAATACAAACAGAAAATGATTGACTTTTTAACAATTGGCTTAGTTTTTGGTGTCATTCCAGGGGGAACCAGTACCTGACAGCCTGGGAAGATATGATCAACAGACCACGATGCTTTGTCAGAGATGGCCTGCATCTGTCACACCTGGACTTCAGGCTTCTGGCAAAGGCTCTTGCCTCCCCTATAGTACCTTTTTTTAGGAAAAGTGATGAGGTTAAAACTACCAACATAAAAAGGTTTAACAAAACACAAATTAAAGGTCATGCTGCTAAATGCTAGGAGTCTAAACATGAAACTGTACTCATTGCAAGCATTCCTAACCCTGGAAAATGCTGACATCTGTGCAGTCACAGAAACCTGGTTCAAAGCTGCGGAGAGCACCCCAGCCTTACCTGGTTACCCATCCTATCATACATTCAGACCTCAAACTGTGGGCAGTAAAGCAAAAGGAGGTGGAGTTTCAATATACATTAAAGACATACACACCTACAGGCTAGTCAAACAGTATGACACACAGGAGACACTCCAGGTGCAGTTAACCATTGATAAGACCCCTATTCAAATCATAGCTAACTAATGGTCCCCAAATCTGACTCAAGATGCCCAATCCGCCTATTTGGACCTATTCGAATCTGTCAAGATTCAACCGTTTACCCTGAATTTGGGTGAGTTTAACTTCCCAGACATAGATTGGATGAACTACTCATGCCAGAACACAAATGCTCAGAGATTCCGTGATTTTTGTCAATGCAAATGCCTTGGAACAGCTAGTCAATACCCCCACAAGGGGTGATAATATCTTGAACTTAGTATTAACCAACATAAGTTACCACTGCAGCATCCCTATAATATCATCCTCCCTGATAAGATCCGACCACAAAGTGGGTCATTTTTGAAGTCACCATCTCCCCAACCCCCCTCTAGCTAGGATCAGACATAAAAACTTCTCCAAAGCTGATTACAGCCTCCTGAGGGATGGCATAAACAGCTACACAGCCCCCTCCCCCTCTGTAGGAACTGGCACCAGTATCCAAAACTACACCAAAGCACTATACAAGCATTTATGTAGATGCATGGAATCAGGAATACCCGACAGGGCTAAATCATCCTCCACAAAGAAGAGTAAACCCGTCTGGTGGACATCTGCAATAAATACACTCTATAACAAAAGGAAAAAAAATGCTGTCCAAGACCAAGAAGGAGCAGGTGCCCAATTGGAAGCAATGTCTCCTTAGCCTGAACAAGCAAATAAGAGCTCTACTGAAACCCTCCAAAGCAAACGTCAAGTCCAAATTGACCACATCTACTAGAGATAACCATAAGGCCTTCTTCACATATGTATGCAACCTCAAAGGAAGCACCCAGATCTGTTCAGAACTGGTGGCCAAGGACACCACATATACAAATGCTGTAGATTAGTAAATTTGCTAGCTGACAGATTCAGCAAAATCTTTACCTGTCTGAACCCCCATCAATAAATCAGGACATCCCTAGTACCTGCCCCCTTCCCCTTATATCTAAGGAACAGGTCATCACTGCTCTCTCAAAGGCAAAAAAATATAGCCTCCATGGGATCCGATAACATCCAGGCCTGCATCCTACATGAACTCAGGTAGGAAGTTACAGCACCATTAGGCACCCAAAGCCTGAGTTCTGGCATTATCCCAGCTGAGTGGAGGACAGCCACTGTCATCCCTTTACACAAAAGTGGAGTGTCCACTGATACGGGAAATTATAGACCCATCAGCCTAACTAGCCTGATCTGCAAGGCCATGGAACGGATTATCATGGAACTCATTAACAAGGACAGTGGCAACCTCCAAACACTTGATCCCACACAGTTTGGCTTCGTCAAGGGGAGTTCATGTCTGCTAAATTTGGTCGACTTCTTTGAGACAGTCACCAAAGCCATGGATGAGGGGAAGACTGTGCACACTGCCTACCTTGACCTGGCCAAAGCCTATGACACTATTTCCCACTCGGGCATAATAGATAAATTATCTCAACTAGATGGGTTGCAAACTGGCTCACTGATAGAACCCACGTAGTAAAAATAGGAGAAGCCACTTCAAGCAGTAGACACGTAACAAGTGGTGTACCCCAGGGTTCGGTCTTGAGGCCTCTGTTATTTGGGATATACTTTTCTGAGGTGCAGGCTAAAGCCAGTGAGCTATGGCAGACCAAGTTTGCAGATGACTGCAAACTGGGTGCTGTCATCAATTCCCCTAGTGATGTGGACATCCTCCAAGAGGGTCCCACTCAGACAAATGACTGGTGCCAGAAACATGGCCTCAAGCTGAATACCAAAAAATGCATCATCATCCCCTTTGGGGAAAGTGACATTCCGTAGACAAACTGTAGAAACCGGTAAACTGCTCACACAAAAACAGCACGAACTCCTGGTTCCTCACTGTAAGTCTCCAAAATACAATGACTTGGTTTGTGTTCCACAAGTGAGGTAGTCTATAAATGAGACAGTTTAGATACAATTATATAACAATGTATCTATTAGGTAGATACAAATGTATGTTTTTGAAAACAGTGAACCAACAGCAAGAATGTTGGTTCATGCAAGTGTCTCGAGATTAGGTTTAAATTAAGTGCCTCACTGAGAAAAGGCTATCTGACGATTTTATCTGAGGAAGTTGGGTAACGTGTACTTGATGAAAAGTGTATTTGTAATTGAATGCTTAATAAATAATAACCTTTTTTACTTAACTTTACATCCAAGTCATTGTATTTGGAGACTTACAGTGAGGAACCAGGAGTTTGTGCTGTTTTTGGGAAAGTGACATTCCCACAGCTGATCACATTAATAACAACATCCTAAGCATTCAATCAGTATGAGGGATTTGGGCACCCAGGTTGATGGCACCCTGACTTTTGACCACCATGGTGCTTCCATGGTACGGAAAGCCTTCGACATGGCCCACCTCATAACTAAGGGTATCTCATTCAGGAACTAGGAGGTCATAACATCCCTATATTCTTCCCTTATAAGGCCCATTACGGAGTATAACACACCTTTCAGCATGTACCTCGCAAAGCACATGCAGCAGCTAGAGAGACCACAGAGGTTCCTCACCAGAAGAATCCAAGGCCTCAAACATCTACCATATACAGATAGGCTAAAAGCCCTATCCCTCTACTCAGTTTCATACAGACTCCTCAGAAGTGACCTCTGTCTGGCATACAAGGCAATCATGGACCCCACCTTGATGGGACTGCTGCATATCCGCAAGTCAGGCTCCACTCGAGTAACCCACACACATGGCCTCAACCTGGTCTGTGACATCAACAGGACTTGTTGGTGGGACAGATTTGTGTTCTAGAGACTCCCTCATCTATGCAATAGACTCCCACTCCACATCAAGCAGATTACCTCTTTACCCCTTTTTAAGTGCAACATGGATAACTTGATGGGTAACAGAAAATAATACCCCTGAGATTTCCACCCATGTCCTTGCTGGACAGGGGCATTGGGTGCTGATTTGTCTAAACATGGGCTAAACTCTTGGCTAGGCTAATAAGAGCCTCAGTGCCAATTGCCTAGTAACCTTTTTTTCACACTGAGCTAACTGGAGGAAGGGCACTTGGCAAACCCTGATCTGCAATATATAACCTTAAGTATCCTGTTTTTTGCTTATTTTTACGAATTATTTATAGCACTTTTACTGTCTGCTGCATACTTTTCTAGCTAGTTTCACTGTGAGTGAGGTATTAACTGGAAATTTTCTACATTTGTTAAGCACATTTTTGGGTTTGTTTGTTCTGATTTCCAGCCAAGGAGTGTATCATATAACTTATTTGTTTGCAGTTAAAAGCATTCTCTACAGTCTCCTTGCTCCTTTATCTGTTTAAAACTTTCATTTAAAGGCTCACTGCTGCTTTTCTGCTGTGATAAACATTTCTGCTGTTTTTTTCTACCTAAGTAGTGTGGGTAGTTCTAGCATTATCCATATTCAGGCTTGTGTTTTGGGCCTAGTTGTTTTTTGTAGAGGCTGTGTGTCTGAGCACATGTTCCTGGCCATCTTAGTTTAGCCAATTCTTGCATTTCATTGAGAGAGGAGTGTTTATGGTCATTAGCTGATTGGGGTTACCTGGACTACGGCTTGGAGTAAGCACTTCATTGGTTCTTTCATGATTTTTTTACAGTTGTTTCAGGTTTCAATTTTCTGTTACTTAAGAAGTTAACTTGTGAGTGTTTCTGCCATTTCACACTCAGCTAATTGGAGGAAGGGCACTGAGCAAACCCTGATCTGTGATATATAACATTAGGTATCCTGTTTTTTGCTTATTTTTTACGGGTTATTTATAGCACTTTTATTGTCTGCTGCATACTTTTCTAGCTAGTTTCACTGAGTGTGAGGTATTAACTGGAAATTTTCTACATTTGTTAAGCACCTGTTTGGGCTTGTTTGTTCGGATTTTTGTCTCCCACTCTCCCTCCGTATTGGTATCCTGTTCTTATACTTGGTGGATTTGCAGTTGTCTGCCCCTACTGTAAACTTGATCTAGGACACTCCTCCCAGTTTAGTGTCATTACCTCATTCTTCCTAATACAGGGAAAACATTTGAGAAGGCCAACTCACTTAGTTCTTAACCTTGAGTTATCTTCTGCTCCTCCTTACTCTTTCCACTTTAAAAAAAAAATTCTAAGCTTGTTTCCTGCCTTTCCTGTAAATAGTCTAGTCCAGATACAGATTTGCTGTATCCAGGACTGTTTGTAAGATTCTGAGCCCCAGCTGCTTAGCTAGGGTTAAACTATTCCTAATGCCATAAAGTCTGCTCTTCAAATTTTCCCTCAGAACTAGCCAGTTTTTTAGTTTTAGCACTTATATCTGTTTCTTTGAGCTCAGCATTGGTTCAGAACTCGTAAGCACTAAATAAGCTACAAATTACTACAACACTCAACTTTCCTCACTTGTCTAGTGGAAAACAGGTTTTAGTACTTAATAAATAAGCATCTATCCAGGCATGTCTAAGGGTCAGCTCCCAGTGTTTTCTCCTGTCTACCTGATGAATTTTGGCATCTTGGGGCAATGCAGCAATTGCCTCATGTACACAAACAACCCTCTCCTCCTACCACCCAACACTACAACCTGTGAGAGATGCACTTATATAGCCACATGGGAAGCAAAGCTCTCTTCACCCAAGACTGGACTAGACAGTCAAGAGGAGAAGGTAAACACTTGCATCACACCACACTCATCAGAGTCCCTCAAAACCTACACCACCAAAACACACACATAGAAACACAAAACACACACCTACATTCATGGAGGCTCTCAATAAAAATCTGCCCAAGCAACAGGGACCTCCAAAGCAGAAACACAAGCAACCGCCACCCCCCAACACAATCCAAATGACACATAGCCCACAAACTCAGTGTGCCAATCAGCCACAGCCCATAAGGCATAACAATGTACGCAGCACTCTAGTCATAGGTGACTATCGTCAGGCACACTGATGTTCCACTCACCAGGCTAAACAAGAAGAAAGTTACTGTCAGCTGCCTGTCAGGTGCCAGGATCTGCCACATAACGCATGCATTCAGGTCACTCCACAACAAGTACAAATATAACTCTGTCATTGTCCATGTTGGTGTGAATGACCTGAGACGTACATCCCTGGACAGCATGAAAAGAGACATGAAGGAGCTGTCTGATCTTGTAGCCCAGGCAGGTATGACCCTAGCCCTGAGTAGCATCCTGCCATCACCCAGAATGATACCACAGTACAAGGACAAAATGATTGACTTCAACAATTGGCAAAGCTACTGGTGTAATTCTAAGGGGATCAAGTATCTGTCTGGCTGGGATGACATGATCGACAATCCATGATGCTTTACCAGAGATGGTCTGCACCTGTCACCCTTGGGATTCCGGATACTGGCTAAGGCTCTTGCCACCCCTATAGTGCCTTTTTTAGGCAAGGTTCAAATGACAAACTCACCACCATAACAGGTACAAGCAAGCAAAATCTGTGGGTAATGCTACTCAATGCTAGAAGTCTAAACCTCAAAATGCACTCACTCGAGGCACTCCGTAAAATGGAAAACATCTACATCTGTGCAGTGACAGAGACCTGGTTCAAGGCTCCAGAGAGCACCCCTGCATTACCAGGCTATAATTCATACCACACCTTTCGGCCACCTAACCTGGACCAAAACACTAAAGGCAGAGGCGTGTCCATTTTCATTAAGGATATCCACACCTCCAGGCTAGTTGCTCAGCATAATGCATCCGAGATTATCTAAGTGCAAGTAACTCTGGGCAAGACAGCAATCCAAATTGTAGCTTGCTACAGATCCCCCACCATGCCCCAGGATTCCCACTCCTTATTTCTTGATACACTGGAAAATATTAGGGTACAACCTAACACTCTAATAATGGTCGATTTCAACTACCCCACCATTAACTGGGAAAACTACTAATGTACCAACTCTTTTGCTCAACGTTTTCTGGAATTCATAAATTCCAACGTCTTGGATCAACTTATCCACACCCCCTTCAGGGGCAGCAATATCCCAGACCTAGTCATTACCAACATGGGCAACCGCTGTTCCACACCAGAGATCAATTCCTTGTTGGTCAGATCCGACCACAAGCTAATCACCCTAGACATCCACACCCCCCACCCCCACCCCATTAGGGAAACCACCGTAAAAAAATTCTCCAAAGCCAACTTTACGCTTCTTAAGACAGAAGTGGCAAACTTCACGACACCCACGCAGACGGATAATAGAGGAGAGGTATGACTGCTGAATCCTACACAAATGCACTTTATAAGCATTTACATGAGTGCATGGATTGTGCAATCCCTAACAGAACCAAGATACTATCCTCCAAAAAAGGAAGCCAATCTGGTGTCCCCTGCCATAAACAAACTCTACAACAGAAGAAAGAAACTGTTGCAAAAAAGAGTAAAATCCCATTACTGTAGGAACTTCCTGGTCAGCTTCAGTGAAAAGCTGAGATCCCTCATAAAATCCTCCAAAGCTAGTTACGAAAACAAAATCACCACTGATTCTGAAGACAACCACAAAGCATTCTATAGCTATGGCAAGAATCTCAATGGCAACACTCAGATCTGCTCTGAGTTACAGCACAATGGCACTAAATATACAGAACAAACTGACATTGCCAACATTGTGGCAGATAAGTTCAGTGCTAACTTTACCCCCCTCTCACCCCCTAAAGGGCCCATTGCTATACCAGAAGAATGCAAAGTTCCTATAATCATGGTTGCACAGGTAAAAACCACACCCTCCAAATCCAAGAACACAGCATCTATGGGACCTGACAACATCCCAGGCTGCGTTCTACACAAACTACAGAATGAACTGGCACCCCACCTAAGTACCATGTTCAATCATAGCCTCACCTCAGGCTTGTGCCCACTGAATGGCGCACAGCGATGGTTATCCCACTCCACAAAGGGGGAGCCACCATGGACCCCGGGAACTACCGCCCCATTAGCCTGACGAGACTGGTCTGCAAGGCTATGGAATGTATCATCATGGAACTTATAAATAATGACATTGGCAATCTCCAAACTCTGGACTCCACTCAGTTCGGGTTTGTAAAAGGCAGATTATGTCTCCTAAACCTGACAGACTTCTTTGAAGCGGTCACCAAACCTGTAGATGAGGGTAAGGTGGTTCACACAGCCTATCTAGATCTCGCCAAGGCTTTCAAAGCCATCCCCCACTCTGGAATTATAGATAAATTCACTAAACTAGGTATAAATCTCTATGCACAAGATGGGATGCCATCTGGCTCACTGACAGAACCCACACTGTGAAAGTAGCAGACTCCAAATCCGACTTCAGACCAGTGACAATTGGAGTACCACAGGGTTCAGTCCTGGGTCCTCTCCTGTTTGGTATCTACTTCTTAGAAGTACAGGCTAAGACAGAAGGTCTTTGGCTAATGAAGCTCGCAGATGACTGCAAACTAGGAGCCATAATCAAAACTCCTAACGATGTGGACATCCTACAAAAGGGTCTCACTGAGACAGATGCCTGGTGTCAAAGCCATGGCCTCAAGCTCAATGCCAAAAAGTGCATTGTCATCCCTTTTAGTAAAAACTCTGTACCCATGAACTACCAAATAGGCAGTACTCTACTTAACACCAAAAGTGTGATAAGAGACCTTGGGACACAGGTGGACAGTAGTTTCTCTTTTGATAATCACATTGCCACAGTAGTCAGGAAATCCTTCTACGTGGCTCAACTCATCCATGAAGAAAGAGGTCATTGTTCCCCTCTACTCGTCACTCATTAGACCCATTATAAAGTACAACGCCCCTTTTGGTATGTACCTCACAAGACATCTACAACAAATAGAAGGCCGCAGAAATACCCCACAAAGAGGATTACTGGCCTCAAACAGATGCCCTATGCAGACTATCTCAAAAAACTCCAGTTTTATTCCATCACATATCGCCTACTCAGAGGCGATCTCTGCCTAACAAACAAAGCTATGTCAAACCCAGAGCTGTTGGACATGCTCCACTTAAAGAAATCCCAATCCCTCTGAGCAACACGCTCTAGGGACCTAATCCTTGTCACCACAATAAACAGGACATGCTGGAGGGACAGATTCCTGTCCCAGAGGCTTCCCATACTCTGGAACAAACTACCAATCTATATCAAACAAAGTTCTCATTAGCACTCCCCAAGAAAACTCTTGATGATTGGATGGGAGATAGGAAATTCACCCCGGGGATCACTTCTGTGGCTCTGCTCGACAAGGGCACAGGAAAATAATTTTCTTGGGTGGCAAAAGCCAAGGTACGTTTTTGGCTAGGCTTATGTAGGCCCTAGAGCCAATAGCCTAGTACCTACCTATGATCCTATGAGCCTATGTTACTATTTTTCTAAGTATGCTGTAATAGCTGTACACTATTTTGTGCTTTTAAGTAATCTTGGTGTTAAATTCTTTACTGGTTTTACTCTAGTGAGAGGAGAGGGAACCAGGCTATTTTAAGCCTCTAATTGTGTTAGAACATTTAAATGGTGTTGTTGCTACTGACAAGTGCATGTTTTTGAACCTTTTCAGACATTTTCTGTCTTGCACTAAATCGGGCATGTTTGCATGATGGTGTGCTACTTACAGAGAGTTTGCAATATGCTCTGTATAGATGCAAGTTACTTGATTTGAAAATTGTACTTGTGTACTACTTGCCTCCATACATTCTTCATAACTTACATTGGCATTGCATCCCATTTGTGCTTGTTTGCAATTAGTTGCTTTGCAGTCCAATGGCTCAGTTGTCTGTCCTTTTTCTCATCTTTTTGTTAACAGCTGAACCATGAATTGTTCTGTATATTACTATTGCTGTCACTACTATGATGTTTTAGTATTGCTTCAGTACAGTATACCTAAGGGTGACCTCTCATGATGATTGAGCTTTAGCTGCTGTACTACTCTCTCTCACCTGTTGCTGCTGGTCTTACCCTGATTGTTGTTGATGCTTTGTACTGATCTTGTAAACTATTACAAAGGAAATATCTTAATAATTGCACAGCTACTGCACTTATAACTAGCTCCTGAC
The DNA here is from genome assembly GCF_019279795.1 of Protopterus annectens. Classification (NCBI taxonomy): domain Eukaryota; kingdom Metazoa; phylum Chordata; order Ceratodontiformes; family Protopteridae; genus Protopterus; species Protopterus annectens. The sequence goes on from NC_056733.1 coordinate 206,607,540, forward strand.
AGTGCTTGTGACCCCCATAATACTTGCACATATACCTAGCTACTAATTGCACTTGTGACCCCCCCCCCCTTTCTTATTGCACTCAAACCTGGGTCCTAGCTGTACTTATGACCACCATAATTACTGCACTTATACCTTGCTGCTAACTTGTACCTGTGACCACCTTAGTTATTGCACTTATACCTTGCTACTAATTGAACTTGTGACCACCTTTGTTATTGCACTTCTGCCTATCTCCTAACTGTATTTATGACCACCATAATTATTGCACTTATATATATAGCTACTAACTGTACTTGTGACCACAGTAATTATCGCACTTATGCCTAGCTACTAATTGTACTTCTGACCACCTTAGTTATTATACCTAGCTACTAACTGTACTTGTGATCATAATAATTATTACACTTATGCCTAGCTACTAATTGTACTTGTGACCACCTTGGTTATTTCACTTATACCTAGTTCATAACTGTACTTGTGACCACCTTAGTTATTGCACTTATACCTAGCTACTAACTGTACTTGTGAACACAATAATTATCACACTTATACCTAGCTACTAATTGTACTTGTGACCACCTTAATTATTGCAATTATGTCATGTTGCAGACTGTATTCTAGGGTGCATTTATCCTTATAAGACACTGACCCACCTGGCCAACATGGAAAACAAATCTGTTTGTGTGTCTTCTGTTGACAGCCTCATAACACTTGGTAAGCTCACATGGTATAGGAACTGACAAATGTTCACTGACATTGAATTATTACTGCACACCAATTATTCAGTCCATGAGAGATATTAAGTATCTATACAACTTGGAGGCTACCTCTCACCAAACAAGTTGGTCTGTGAGTACCACACACACAACTACTCACACCATGACATGAACATATCAAACTGATATAAACTGAGACTGTCAGAATCTCACCCTAAGCCTCCTAGAGTTAGAAGGAAAATGCTTCAGCAGAAATTCACATACAAAGCTTCACCTTTTTCACACATAGTGTAGACAAAGTCAACAAGTTGTAATGAGTAGGTCTTTAATTACCACTAACTAAATGACTATGGACAGAAATGTTCTAGTAATAGGTGACTCTGTTGCCAGGCATGCTGACTCCATACTTACAATGCTGGAAATAAAGGATGGGGTTAGAATTAGTTGCTCTCTGGTGCCAGAATAAGAAGTTCTGTACCTACCATAACGTTCCATGTTAGTTGTCTTCTTCTCACCTTCTTTCTTGCTGGTTGGGTTCAGAGCCAATCCTCGGCTCCGACTCGGCCATCTTCAAAAGCTCGAGAGCTACTTACTGGCTCGAGGCCCCCTTATATCCCATGATGTCTGGCGCTAGATACCCAGATCTCGTTTGGTAAGTCTAACTGCAGATATAATAATAATAATAACAATACAGGAATCCTGTCCTAGAATGCATAAATCCTACTGGAGAGACTACTAGTCAGAAGGAATAGCCAGAGAAGACTCAGCCAGTGAGAAAAACATAAGGAATTCTTCTCTGTCTACTAGGATAGGGGGATGGAGGGTGGGACGCAAGAAAGAAGGCGAGAAGAAGACAACTAACGTGGAACGTTATGGTAGGTACATAACTTCTTAATGTTAAGTTGTCTATCTCGCCTTCATTCTTGCTGGTAGGGACAGCGTCCCTAGCACCTCAATCCTGGGTGGTTCATCAGAACACTCTTCAGAACAGTGGAACCAAAATTAGCTCTGCTCCTGGAGGCCATGTCCAACTTATAATGTGAAATAAAGGTATGTAGCTGCCGCACAAATAGTTTCCATAGGCAATCTTGCCTGAAAAGCCACTGAAGTAGCTAGAGCTCTAGTGGAGTGACCTTTTGGTTTAGCAGGAAGCTCTTTATTCCTTAGCTGATATATAAATGTAATGATAGATGTCAACCACCTAGATAAGGTTACTTTCGACACAGGTAGACCTTGTTTACCCTCAGCATTGGACAGGAACAGCTGGTCTGATTTTCTTATTTGCTTAGTTCTATGCAAGTAAAAGTGTAACTGTCTATGAACATCCAACTGATGCAATTTGTATTCTGCCTTGTTGGAATAATTTGGAAAAAACACAGGCAGATCAATAGACTGATTCAAATTATTGTCAGAAGAAACCTTTGGAAGGAAGGAAGGATTAGTCCTGAGAGACACTCTGTCATTGTGGAAAACTAGATAAGGAGGGCGAACACAAAGAGCCTGAAGCTCAGAAACTCTTCTGGCTGAAGTAATTGCAACCAGAAGAAGGGTTTTCCAAGAAGGAAACTTCAAGGAACAAGAAGCTGCCGGTTCAAAGGGGGGCCAGTATCAGGGAAGCTAAAATCAAATTTAGATCCCACGGAGGTGGGGGATCTCTCACTGGGGGCCTGAGTAAAGTAGTCCCTTTGAGAAAAGCTTTACAAAGCTTATGGGACATAATACTAGTATCCGATAGACCTGTATGAAAGTTTGAAATTGCAGCTAACTGAACTCTAATCGTGTCAGAAGAAGATCCAGCACGAAAAAGTTCCGCTAAAAAATCCAAAATATGGTGCACAGGGGCTGAAAAGGGATCTATATTCCTAGTCTCTGCCCAGAAAGAGAAACGTTTCCACTTACTGGCATGTCTTTCTAGTGGTAGACTTGTGCGATGATAAGATGATTTCACGCACTGAGTGGGAGATGTTCGGAAGCCTGGCTAAGGTCGGAAGTGGAGCAACCAAGCAGTGAGGTGGAGAGATTGAAGGGATTGGTGCAGTCCACCCGACTGATGGATCAGGAGGTTTGGAACTGGGTCCAGTGTTCAGGGCTTCTCCAGAAGGTAATGATGCAGGAATGGGAACCAAATTTGTCGAGGCCAGTAAGGGGCAATGAGGATCATCTTGCATCCCAATGTGGTAGCTTTCTGTATCAATTTGGGAATCAGGGGGAATGGAGGGAATGCATAAAGAAGTCCCTGAGGCCAACCGTGAACTAGAGCGTCTCTGGGGGAGTGTCCAGGAAGAGGGAGGAGAGAGAAGAAATTGTTGCACTTGCTGTTGAAGGGGGTGGCAAAAAGGTCGCAGCAAGGCTGACCCCATTTGCGGAAGATTTGGTCTGCCACTATCTGATTGAGAGACCAGTCGTGAGGCATGAGAATTGCTCTGCTCAGCCTGTCCGCTATAACGTTGGACTTCCCAGGGATGTGCGCTGCTATCAGAAACCATTGGGAAGAGATTGCCAAATGCCAGAGTCTGAGTGCTTCTCGACATAGGGGGTAGGACCTGGTTCCGCCCTGCTTGCTGATGTACCACACTACCGACATATTGTCTGTTTGAATTGCAATGGTCCCGGTAGGAAGAGAGTTGTGAAGAGCTTGCAACGCTAAAAGCACAGCCCTCATCTCCAAGACATTGATATGCAGATGGTACTCGTGAGGCTGCCAGGTGCCTTGGACTGTTCTGCCCTGAAAATGCCCTCCCCCCCACCCAATCAGGGAGGCATCCATGGTCACCTCAGCCACTGGAGGAGGAAGAGCAAATGGTCTGCCCTGGGGTACTGATGGGGAAACCATCCACCAAGCAAGTTGGTTTTTGCATGTCTGTGTGATCATTATTTTGTGAGACATTGGAAGTTGCTGGAAAGACCATTGGGTGAACAGCATCCACTGAAAAATCCTCATATGAAAACGAGTGAGGGGGACTAGTATGATAGCCGCTGCCATGAGACCCAAGGTCTTTAGGACAAATCTGGCCTGAATTTTTTTGCATCCTAATAAGACCTGGACATGTCGGCGAATGTCTAGCACTCTCTCTAATGGAAGTCTCGCTGACATGTCCTTTGTATTTAAGTTTGCGCCTATAAAGGTAATAGATTGACAAGGTGACAATGCAGACTTTTCGAAATTTATTGTGATGCCTAGTTGGAGCAAGTTTGGATGGTGTAGTCTCTGGCTCACAGCAAGTGAATTCTGGTGGTTGCAGTAAGGAGCCAGTCGTCTAAATATGGAAACACCTGGAATCCTTGCCATCTCAGTTGAGCGGTAAGTACTGCCAAATATTTGGTGAACACCCTGGGGGCTGTGGTGAGACCAAAGGGCTGAGCTCTGAACTGATAATGACTGGCTCCCAGCCGGAAGCGGAGGATTCTTCTGGAGCGTCTGTCCATTTTGATATGATAGTACGCATCCTGAAGATCTATGGAGCACATCCAATTGTCCTGACCCAGAAAGGGTAAAATGGACTGTAGCGTGACCACCCAGAACTTCGTTCTTTGAACTGACCTGTTTAGTCTGCTGAGATCCAGAATGGGTTTCCAGTCCCCTGTCTTTTTTGGTACCAAAAAGAACCTCAAGTAAATTCCGGATCCTTGCTGGTCTGCCAGGACTGGCTGGATGGCTCTTTTTCTTAGCAGTTTTGAAATTTCTTGAACTGCTTGATCCCTTAGATTGGGTGGAACATCTGGAAGGGATTTGTTGGGAACGTAGGGAGTGCAAAAGAAAGGGATTTTGTCACCTTCGGATATGATAGACAGTACCTATTTGTCTTGTGTTATACTTTGCCAGGCTTTTGGGTACAGCAATAATCTTCCCCCGACTGCCTCCAAAGGTGGACAGCCGGGCAGCACCTCAGGGATGCTGGAAGGGCTTGTCAGAGAAAGATTCTCTTTGGCCTTGATTTTGTGGACCCCCTCTGCCTCGAGGTCGGCGTCTATTGTTGTTCCCTCCTCTGTCCCTGGAGGGGAACTCTCCATGTGTGTCAGGCACGGCTCCCTGGGGTTTCCGGAACCACATCTTCCCACTCTTCTGACCCTTGGGATATGGTCTTGAAGGAGTGGAAAAACGGACTCCCACAGCAGAGAGAGTCTTGCCTTCCTGCTCACACCTGGTAAGGGTATCCTTCACCTGTGGTCCAAAAAGAGCAGAACCATCAAAGGGGGTGTTTGTGAAAGACACCCTGAAGGGTTCCGCAAAGTTACATAACCGCATCCAGGCATGCCTCCTCAAGGCCACACCTGTGCCTGCGGCCCTACTCGCACCATCGGCTGCATAAGAGATGAGCCGCATGGAGGAGTTTATGACCAAATTAAGAGTCGCCAGCTGGGAGGCAACCTTAGCCTGGACCCCTGCAGCTGATGGATCTTGAAGGGTATCTCCTAGCTCTTTAAGGAGATCCCTTTGAAGACAGGTAAAGTGGCACAAGTAGTTCAGCAACCTCATGGAGAAAGTCGCTGATGCATACATCCACTTCCCATATCTGTCCATCGTCCTAGATTCCTTATTAGGGGGATGGACAGACGAAGAAGTTTCGGCCAACTCCTTTTTTGTGGCCGGTGCTACCACCATGGCATCAACAGGAACACCCTTAGTCAGAAATTGCTTGTCTTGTGGTGCAGTAATAAATTTTGTGGGTCTTCAGGGGGTTGGTTCCACTGTGTCTGGGGCTGACCATGCCTTCTGAGCCACCACAGACATCAGTGGATCGAAAGGCAGAGACACACAGGAGGTGGTGGGTTGGGAACCAAACGCGTCCAGGAATACCGACTCATCCTTGGAAGGGTTAAGGGTAGTCCAGTTCCCCCTCTGCCTAAGTTTCTCAAGGATGTCTGAGAAAGAGACGTCCTCAGAGGGGGATCTCGGGGACCCTTCAGAATCCTCCAAGTCAGTATCTGAAGTGGCAGTCTCAGGGGAGTCAACATGCTTCCTCTTGCATTTCCTCTTTCGAGGGGGCTCCTCTGAATGATCAGGGGAGGCCACGGAAGAGGAAGATACACCCAATGGGGTGCCCTGCAGCGCTTGTTCCCCACGCCTGGGGTCTGGAGGAGGGGCAGAGGCAGACGCAGGCACCATGGGGGGAGGAGCCAATGAGGCTGATCGTGGGGCTGACTCAGAGGCCAGCACACTCCTCATGACCTCGAAGGCGCCCCTTCCCAATACCGGAGAAGGCTCCGGCTCCGAAGAGACCAGGATCCTTCCCGGCACCGAGAGAGACGGCTCTGAGGCCAATGTAGGAGCCGAACTCACCTGCGCCGAAGCTCCGAGAGGGAGAACAGGGTCGGGACAAGGGTCCAATGCCACTCGCCCCCTCTGAGCCAACAAGGGAGTCCCGGCACCCAGATCCCTCCAAGGACAGCACCATGGATGAGATCGGAGCCAACGACGGAACCGAAAGGGTAGGTATCGGTGCCGACGGTTCCACAATCCGAGCCCTAGCAAACTCCGGCTCCGAACTCGAGGGATGAGTCGAAGGAGGAACTACTGCAGAGACAGTCAGAGCCGAACCCTGATGAGGGGGGCTGGATGACATTTTAGCCAGGGCCTGCGATTTTAGGAGCCTGCTCACCACTCTCTCCAAATCATGGTCAGATAGTCTTCAAGACCATGAAGAGTGGGATTGGTGACTTCGCTCCGACTGTAACAGAGTCGACCCCGGAGCCGAATGTATCGACTCTAGGGATGGAGACCTAGAGCGTTTTCGACTCCCTGACGGTTCCAACACCAGAGTCGGGGCTGAGTGGGAGATAGGTACTTCAGTTCCAGTCGGAGCCAAAGCTGAAGCAGATGCCACACCCGACGACGGCTCCGAACTGGGAGCCGGCGGCTTCATTGGCTTAGAGGGTTTCACTGACTGAACCTTAGCCGGTGACCCTTCAGGTTTGAGCAAACCCCTAAGGATTAGCTTATTCCTACGCTCCTGCAGGACTCTTGGACTAAAGGCGTGACACACCGAACAAGAGTCCTGCAGGTGTAGGGCGCCCAAACAGTAGACACAAGAAGTGTGACCATCTGTCAATGACATCTACTGACAGCAAGAGTCACACTTCTTGAATCCAGATGCTTTCGTATCTTTAGACATACCTGTAAACAGAAAAATCAATTTACAGAGAAAAAGTAACAAAAAGGAAATAGGTAACTAGTAAAAACACACACACTCAACACAAGTTACCACACCCTAACAGCATACACACTCTATTATCTAAGAAAAGGTAATTAGACCTACTAATCTACCACAATTTCTAACAAAGAAACTATTACATAAAAAACTGAAACAAGGATTAGCCTCTAACTAAAAACGACTACCTTTAAGAATAGAAATGGGGGGGGGGACTCTCTAACAAGAAAATGAGTGTTTTCAAGGGAAGGAGACTAAATACAAATAGCTAACTACAACTACTGAAAATACACTAACTATCTTAAACACCAACTAAATATAAAATATTTTTTTAGAATGACAATAAAATTGAAAAATATGACCTGAGCCAGTAAAAGCAACCTCACAGCAGAAGCGGCAAACGAGATCTGGGTATCTAGCACCAGGCATCATGGGATATAGGGGGGCCTCGAGCCAGTAAGTAGCTCTTGAGCTTTTAAAGATGGCCGAGTCGGAGCCGGGGATTGGCTCTGAACCCAACCAGCAAGAATGAAGGCAAGATAGACAACTTAACATTCTGTGATATTGCAAGAGCTCTGCAATCTCTCACACAAGGCAGATTTAATAAAGGCCTTGTAATAGCCCATGTAGCAATGAATGAATTGAGGTGCTCAACCCTGGGGGACATGCATGTTGCATCTCACTATTTATGTGTCAAATGCAGGCAAGACCCTGGTCCTGAGTGAATTACTACCTTTAACCTGAATGGATGCCTAAATGCATAGGAAAATAATTGGGATTCGATAATTTCCTAACTAGTTGGTATCATTCTATGGAGGTCCAGTATGTGTTAGCTTGGGATAAGGTGGTTGACAGTCAAACTTGATTTTCAAGGGATGGGCAGTATCACTCTCTCCATAGCTTCTGTGTACTGGCTAAAGTCTTTGCTGGCCCTCATAGTGTCTTCTTTAGGCAAAGTTCAGCAGCTGGACTTCCCAACATAACAGAGAAAAATACACCTAATTCAAATTCCAAATAAGTCTCCATCAATGAAACTCTTATCAGTGTCAGAAGTCTTAATAACAGGCTCAACTGCAACTTCAGCTATCCATATATGTGTTCTAATTCCATACATCAGTTTTGCACAAATCATAGGATCATAAGTGTGTACTAGGCCAATGGCCTTGGAGCCTTTACAAGCCTAGCTCATAGGATTACCCTGGCATCGTGCCACGCGACCTTAGTTCCTAGTGCCTCTGTCGAGTAGAGCCACTGGAGTGATCCCCGGGATGAATTTTCTATTTCCCATCCACTCATCAAGATTTCTCTTGAAGAGGGCCAGTGAGGTGCTCTGCTTGACTCGTATGGGAAGTCTATTGCATAACATGGGCAGTCTCTGGGTTATGAACCTGTCCCTCCAGCATGTTCTTTTGATTGTGATAATGAGGTTGAGGTCTCTGGAGCATATGGTGCAGAGGGATTGGGGTTTCTTTAGATGCAGCATTTCTAACAGACCTGGGCCAGTCATGGCTTTGTAAGTCAAGCAGAGATCTCCTCTAAGTAGGCAATATGAGACATAGAATAGTTGGAGTTTTTTGAGTCTGTCCATATGGGACAAGTGTTTAAGGCCTAGGATTCTCTTTGTGAGGTACGTTTGCAGCCTCTCCACTTGTTGCAGGTGTCTAGTGAGGTACATGCCAAATGGGGCATTGTACTCAATTACTGGCCTAATGAGGGAAGAGTAGAGGGAGACAATGACCTCTTTCTTCCTGGATGCAAAACCCTTAGTAAATGAGATGTGCCACATAGAAGGACTTTCTGACCACAGTGGCAATCTGGTGGTCAAAAGAGAGGTTGCTGTCAACCTGTGTTCCTGGAACTCTTATAACACCTTCTGTGTTCAGTGGACTACCAGCGATGTGGTAATTCAAGGGAACCAGGTTTTACCCAAGGGGGGTGATGACACATTTTCTGGCACTGAGCTTAAGGCCATGGTTCTGACACCAGTCATTGGTCTCATTGAGGCCTTTCTGTAGGATGTCAGCATCACTTGGGGAGTTAATAATTGCTCCCAACTTTCAATTGTCAGTGAACTTTGTCAGCCAGAGTCCCTTCGTGTTGGCCTGGACTTCAGAGAAGTAGATACCAAACAGGAGTGACCCAGGACCGAATCCTGTGGGACTCCACTCATGGCTGGTTGACAGTCTGACTTGAAGTGAGCTACTTTCACAGTGTGGGTTCTATCTGTGAGCCAGTTTGCAACCCACCTAGTGATATAGGGGTTGATGCCTAGCTTAGTGAGTTTTTCTATGATTCCTGAGTGGGGAATGATATCAAAGGTCTTGGCCAGATCAAGGTACGCTGTATGAACCACCTTGCCTTCATCCACAGCTCTGGTGACTGACTCAAAGAAGTCAACCAAGTTGAGCAGGCATGATCTACCCTTCACAATACCAAACTGTGTAGGATCCAGAGTTTGGAGATTCCCTATATCCTTGTTTATTAGGTTCATGATTATGCGTTCCATGGCTTTGCATATCAGACTCGTCAGGCTAATGGGGTGATAGTTCCCGGGGTCTGTAGTCGCTCCTCCCTTGTGGAGAGGGATGACTGTAGCAGTGCGCCATTCGGTAGGGACAAAGCCTGAGGTGAGGTTGCGACTGAACAGGGCACACAGGTGAGGTGCCGGTTCACTCTGTAGTTCATGTAGAACACATCTGGCGATATTGTCAGACCCCATAGAAGCTGTATTCTTAGCCTTGGACAGTGCTGTTTTAATCTGTGCAGCAGTAATACTGGGTGCCTAGCAATCTACTGGTATTGTGATCGTTCCTTTGGGGGGGGGGGAGGGATAAGGTTGGCACTGAATCTGTCGGCCAGTATATTGGCAATATCTGTTGGCTCGGCATGAAACCATTAATTCCCTACAACCCTTACTCAGAAAGGTTAGAAACAATAAAAACTTTGACCCTGCCAAATTCCAACAAGAACTAAACTCATGTAATTGGTCTATTCTAAAACACCTCCCCTTAGAGGAAGCAGTAGCATACTTTAACAACAAATTCCTTGAGATCTTTGATTTGCATGCACCTGTTTGTTCAAAGAGAACCAAGGCAAAAACTGCACCATGGCTTTCTATAGAGTCTAAACTCAAAATTACCCTTAGAAACAAAGCATGGGCTTTATGGCATTCTTCGAAAGACCCTCAAGATCACATTAAATACAGGCAATCCAGGAATGAAACCAAAAAATCAATTTTACAAGACAAAAAACAATACTACTGTAATTTGCAGACAGTAAATCAAAATAACCCTCAGATGTTTTGGGCAGTTTTAAATAATCTACTACATCCTGGACAAACTTCAACCCCAATCCCTGCTGCTACTGTTGATAAAACCCCTGAAGATGTTTCTGATCGTTTTAACCAATTCTTTGCTGAGACAATTCAAGCCCTAGCTAGCCAACTACCTCCTAGCTCTCTTGGTCCTGAAAGTAGCACCCCTAGAAACCTACTCGCGTTCAGCTTCCAACCAGTTGCCACTTCACTTATCCGTACCTTGACCAAAAAATTAAAACCCACTACACTTTCTGTTGATCAACTCCCTGCCGAGTACCTACAAAAATCAGCTGATGCTATTGCTTACCCCGTCTCAATACTAAACAATCGAACCATAGTAGAAGCTAAAATTCCCACCATCTGGAAAATATCCTATGTAATCCCACTTCACAAAGGAGGCAGCTCTACTGAATTCTCCAGTTACAGGCCAATAGCTATACTCTCTCCACTTGTAAAGATTATGGAAAAATGTATTCATAGACAACTCATGCACCACCTAATCCAAAATCGCCTTATGGCAGACACTCAGCATGGCTTCCGTCCTCATCACAGCACTACTTCAGCCCTCCTAGCCTTTACTAACACCATAAACCATAATCGCAACAATAATTATATATCCTCAGCCCTCTTTTTGGATCTTTCCAAGGCATTCGATATGGTTGATGACCAACTTTTAACCCTGCAAACATTCTGTCTAGATACTGGAGCCCTCCAATGGTTTTAATCCTACCTGAATGGTCGACAGCAGGCTGTCCTCTGAGAACAAACTTTCTAACCTTCTACCTAACAACCTTGGAGTACCACAAGGCTCTATACTAGGGCCCTTGCTGTTCTCCATCTTCATTAACGACCTTTATACTGTCATCCCAAAAGTCAGCTGTATCCAATATGCTGATGACTCTACTCTGATTTGCTCAGCCACATCTCCAGTAGAGTTATGGTCAGCTACCCAGACCACCTTTAATATAATAGAAAACTGTCTTTCTGAACATCGTCTGATCCTAAATCCAAAAAAAACTAAAATGCTGTTATTTTCACCAACACGTAGGTCTACCGCTTTCACCTTTACCATAAAATCAAATGACGGCACAATAATCTCCCCTGACCCATCTACAAAACTATTAGGTGTCATCATAGACAATAATCTAAAATTTGACCTACATGTTAACCAAACTATCAAAACCATCAATAAAAAGCTAGGGTGACTTTACAGAATAAAAGCCTTCCTAACCCCTCCAGCTAAAATTGCCATAGCTCGCTCTCACCTTCTTTCAACCCTTCTGTATGCATCCCCCTCTACTCTCGAATTTAAACAAGACTGTCCTTAACAAACTCTCAATTTGCTACAACCACATTGCCAGGTTTGCCACTGGGCTGCCTTTTAGGACACATCATTGCATAAATCTAAATCAGCTTGGGTGGCTTGAACTACCCAGCCTAATCCAGTATAACCAACTGATTATGGCCTATAAAATCCTCTATAATCCGGACAATACTCCTGCACTTAAAAATATTATCACCCCCTATAACAATCCTAGACCGCTTCGATCCTCTAACAAACTACTAATTCAGACTAGCAAAATTAATAACACAGCTGGTGATTCTGTCTTTGCAAACTCTGTAAGTAGATCCTGGAACTCTCTTTCAGCTGATATTACCTTACTTTCCACCTTAGGTCAATTTAAAACTAGACTCAAACAACATTTGCCACTTAACTGGCTATGTCAATGTATCAAGCCTGGCTAACTCTCTCTAGAATGTGTAAAAATCTGTTAACCAGTTTACTGTGTAATTTAATTTAATCCTGATTTGTGCTTTTTTTTTTTTTCTTTCTTTTCACAGAGTTTTGTTTGGGGCCGTGCAACTGCTCACCGGGCAGGAATCTCTTTTTTGTTACAGGATTAACTGTAACCTGTGGAACTTGTTTAACTTGCTTACTTATGTAATCTCTGTAAATAGTCTGTTTGCAATATATAATGCTGGTATTATGTAATGCTGTATCTGCTTACCCTTGGAGCTTTTCTCCCCGGGCCTCCGCTGAAAATGGACATGCATCCAGTCGGACTATCCCGGTCAATAAATGTAAAATAAAAAATAATGAGGGATGAGTACAGTGGGACAATGACCTCCTTTTTTCCGGATGAAAAGCCCTTACTGATGAGGTGTGCCACGTAGAAGGATTTCTTGACTGTTGTGGCGATGTGGTTATCGAAGGTGAGACCACTGTCCACCTGTGTCCCTAAGTCTCTTATCACACTTTCGGTGTTTACTGTACTGCCACCTATGTGGTAATTCATGGGTACATGTTTTTACCCAGAGGGGACAACTATACATTTCTTGGCATTGAGCTTCAGTCCATGGCTCTGGCACAAAGCATCTGTTTCTGTAAGGCCCTTTTGTAGAATATCCACATCATTTGGGGATTCAATAATGGCTCCCAGTTTGCAGTCATCTGCAAACTTTGTTAGCCAGAGTCCCTTAGTGTTGACCTGTACTTCAGAGAAGTAGATGCTAAACAAGAGCGGTCCCAGGACTGAACCCTGAGTCGGCTACTTTTACAGTGTGGGTTCTGTCAGTAAGCCAGTTGGCAACCCATCGAGCGATGTAGGGATTAATGCCCAGCTTAGTAAGTTTATCTATGATTCCAGAGTGGGGGATGGTGTTGAAGGCCCCGTAGAGGTCCAGATAGGCTGTGTGGACTGCCTTACCCTTGTCCACGGCTCTGGTGACTGATTCAAAGAAGTCATTCTGGTTCAGGAGACCAAGATTGGCCATTCACGAACCCAAACTACATGGGGTCCAGTGTTTGAAGGTTGCCAATGCCTTTGTTTAGAAGTTCCATGATAATACGTTCCATGGCCTTACAGATCAGGCTTGTCAGACTGATGGGGCGGTAGTTCCCGGGATCCAAGGTGGATCCGTCCTTGTGGAGTTGGGATCAGTATATTTAATACCATTCTGTTGTAGCTCAGAGCAGATCTGAGCATTGCCATTTAGATTTTTGACATAGCTATAGAATGCCTTGTGGTTGTCTTTGGAATCTTTGGCAATTTTATTTTCGTAACTAGCTTTGGGGGATTTTATGAAGGATCTCAGCTTCTTACTGAGGCTGGTAAGGGAGTTTTTTGCATCCTGAGATTTTCCTCTTTTCTGCAACAATTTCTTCCTTTTGCTGCAGAGTTTGTTTATGGCAGGGGACTACCCGATTGGCTTCCTTTTTTTTTTTTTTTTTTTTTTTGAGGTGAGCGTCTTGGTTCTACTGGGTATGGTGAGATCCATGCATTTGTGTACGTGTTCGTACAGTGCACTGGTGTATGATTCGGCAGTCATGCAACTATTCTCCATTTGCATGGGTGCCATAAAGTTAGCCACCTCTGTTTTTAGAAGCCCAAAGTTAGCTTTGGAGAAGTTTTTCATGGTGGTTACCTTTGTGGGGGGGGGGGGGGGTGGATTTCCAAGGTGATTAGTTTGTGGTCAGCTCTAACCAGGGAGGAGTTGACTACTGGTGTAGAGCAACAGTCGTCCATGTTAGTAATGACCAGATCAAGGATGTTGCTGCCTTTAGCGGGGGTAAGAATGAGTTGGTCCAGGGCATTGGAATTAATGAATTCCAGAAACCATTGGCTAAGTGTATTGGTACGCGAGTAGTTTTCCCTGTTAATGAAGGGGTGGTTGAAGTCGCCCAGTGTGAGTGTTAGGTTGGACCCTAATAGTCTCCTGGGTGCTTAGAAACATGGAGTGCGAGTCTTGGGACATGGTTGGGGACCTATAGCAGGCTACAACCTGAATCGCTGTCTTACCCACTGTTAGCTGCACCCGAAGTATCTCAGATGCATTATGTTGGGCTACCAGACTGGAGGTGTGCGCATCCTTTATGAATATGGAAACACCACTGCCTTTGGAGCTTCGGTTCAAGTTCTGGGTTCGAAAGGTGTGTAATGAGTTATAGCCCGGTATTGCAGGGGTGCTTTCTGCTGCCTTGAACCAGGTTTCTGTTACAGCACAAATGTCGATGTTCTCCATTTTAAGGAGTGCTTCAAGCGAGTGCATTTTGAGATTTAGACTTCTAGCATTGAGCAGCATGACCCTCAGATTGCATTTGTTTGTAGCTGTTAGGGTAGTAATTTTGTCTTTTGAACACTGCCTAAAAAAGGCACTATAGGGGTGGCAAGAGCCTTGGCCAGTATCTGGAAGCCCAGGAGTGACAGATGCAGACCATCTCTGGCAAAGCATCGAGGTCTACCAATCATGTCATCCCAGGCAGACAGATACTGGATCCCCTTAGAATGTTACAATGACATCAGAAACTTAGCCAAGTGTTGAAAGTAATCATTTTCTGCTTGTACTGTGGTATCATTCTGGGTGATGGTAGGATGCTGCTCAGGGCTGCCTGGGGTACATAATCCGAGAGCACCTCCATGTTTCTTTTCATGTAGTCCAGGGAGGTACATCTTAGGTCATTCACACCCACATGTACAATGACAGAGTCATATTTGTACCTGTTGTTGAGGGACCCGAGTGCGTGCGTTATGTGGCAGATCCTGGCACCTGACAGGCAGCTGACTGTTACTTTCTCCTTATTCAACCTAGTGAGTGGGGCATCAGTGTGCCGCACTATTGAGTCACCTATGACTAGTTAGTTGGGCATGCTGTTTTGCCTTAGGGGCTTTGAGTGGCATACTGTTTAGGAGAGTTATGTGTCTCATGATTAGTGTTGTGTTGTGGTGGTCGAGTGTGTTTCTGCCTTGGAGGTCTCTGCTGTCTGGGTAGATTTTTACTGAAAGCCTCAGCAAAAGTGGGTGTGTGGTTTGTGTTTTTATGTGAAGACAGTGCTGTTGTGTGTTCTTGAGGGCTATGTATTCCATGTGGTGTGGTGCAAATGCTGACCTTCTTCTCTTGACCACCTATTCCAGTCTTCCAATTTGGATATATGAGTGCATCTCGCAAGTCTGAGAGTTGGGAGGTAAGAGGAGAGTGTTGTCAGTGTATATGAGGCAGTTGCTACATTGCCTCAGGATGCCCAAGTTCACCAGGTTAATAGGAGAAAGCACAGGGAACTGACCTTTAGACATGCCTGGAGGGGGGTGGGCATTAATAATAAGTACTGGAGCTGTTTCCTTGTAGAATGTTTAGTGCTGGTAGCACTTTTGTTTGCTACAATAATTGCTACAAGAAGTCTGGTAGAGTGCTAACCTAATAAACTAGTAAAAGTGCAGGAGAGGAGAAAACTAGCAGATCCAAGGGAAAAATTGAAGAGCAGACTTTGGCACCACTCAGAAGCTTACAGACAGTCCTGGAAACAGCATATCTGTATCTGGACTAGACTAGTTTCAGGGAAGGTGGGAAAATGCAAATTCAATCCTAATGGAAACTGCGCTAGCATTTCCATAATTGTTAGAGACTATATCACCTTAGGCAGATTGCCAGAGAGCAACAAAGTAAACTAATTTGGCTCCAACATACCCTGACCAAAGCAAATTATCAATGTATAGCCTGTTGTAGGACACCCTCCATGTCTCCAGATAATCATTAAAGATTCCTTAATGTACTTACCAAATTATTCATAATTAAAAAATCCTTTATGATGTGTGATTTCAACTAACCTTATATAAACTGATGCACCTACTCCTCTAAAGTGGAGTTTGCCCAGAATTTACTAGACTTAATAAATTGAAATTCTCTAGAAAAACTCATAAAGCAGTCAGCTAACAGGCAGAACATTCTAGGCCTTCTCCTAAACAGTATAGCCCCCCGCCCCCCAACATGCACTGCTTCTTTAGCATTTCCATGTTGTAGGTCTTCTGGCACAGAATCCATCTGCCTCTTTGCTGGATGCCCTCATTTCATCTTGCCTTCTTCCTGTCTGTCCCGAAAATCTGAATATACATTTATCACTTTTCCTTTAAAACCAAGCAGCAAAAAAAGAAGGAAATAAATGGTGTAAAATTCACTAGTAACCACCAAACATACACCACTGGAAGGCAGAGTCCTTGGATAAATGGAGATACTTGCACATATGGAAAAAACTTCTTTAATTAACTCATAGTCAAGCACAGAAACATTTTTGTCTCACTTAGACGTCATCAGATTAAAAGTACATTAACTTCCCCCTGCCTTTTATACTTCCTGTGGTTGTCACTAACCTTCTTCTTTCGGCTTTTAACCAATCAAGTAAAATACTTCATTAACTCAGTTAACATACAAAGTTAAAAAACTTCACATAAACAATCCTGTGCAATATACCAACTTAATTTTCAATATAATCATAAAATTCATGCCCAAAATGTTAATAAAACAGTTAAAATATATTACAATACAAATATAAAAACTTTATGTAAAAAACAGTGTGTAAAAACACTTTCATTCTTAAGACTTGCACTCATGCCTCCTCTAGTAAACAACCTCTGTAACATAGTAATAGTTAGTTCTTATAAGCTGGGAACTTTCAAACACCCTTACAGTTTTGCAGCTCTTAGTTTTAAGACAGGGGGTATAGTAATGTGTTCATTAAGGCCAGGGAAATGATTGGCTTCTAGTTTAACTTGCCAAAAAAGCTCAGTAAATAACTCCTGCTGTGCATTCTATATTGGGAAGACGGAAAGGAGGTTAAGGAACCATATCTATGAGCATCATATGGATATTAGAAGGAAGCCAATGCCTATGCAACACACTAAAAACTATATTTAGGCAAAATGTAAGGTTTTTTTTGTTTTGGAAAAGGTCCCTATAGCTCTAAGGGGTGAGGCATGGGAAGCATAGAGAGCTTTTCCCTAAGAGCACACAGATATCACAGTCAGTCCAGGGCTGGTTGTTCCCTTGCTCTCCAGGTCCCCAGTAAGACTCTCCAATGGCACAGCTATAGGGTCCAGATCTCAACCTAGTGGGCAAGCTAAAACCTCCAGCACCCTCTCTGTCCAACCAGTGCTTCATGTCCCTGCCCAAGTAGCTCGCTCACACACACACACACACACACACACACACACACACACACACACACACACACACACACACTTTGAGAAGAGTTATACAGCCACACAGACCCTCCTGGGGAAGGCTGGCACAGATTATCCAGTTGTGCCCCTTTTTCCCAGACTATACGGTATTATCAGCTGCCACCACCCACTAATATTTATCAGCTACTCAAAGGCCCTTAAAAGGGTGCCCAATTATTACTGCGCAATATTATTATCCAACTGGTAAGTGTGACTAAACAGTCAAGGCTTATTAGAGTGACTTGGTACAGGATCACTATACACATGCAATGTACTCTAGAGCTTAAATTATCTCTACACAAAACAGCCACAGTTGAAAGGTTTTTGAATATTTAATGTTGTATCTTTTGGCTTTCCCCAGTTAGGGGTCGCCACAGCGGAACTCCAGTCTGCTAATGATTGGCAGTAGATTTTTACGTGCCGTGTTGCCAGCTCTGATGCACAACCTTCAACGAAGGTATGCCCATTCACACATATCTCCACACAGAAGATGCTTTAGCTGAGAATCGAACAGGACAATGTCTTACTGTGAGGCAACAACACTACCGCAGCATAAATAATAAAAACACAAGACAATACTTTTTACTACACAGTGCTAGTCAAGAGTTCAGAGATCACAGAGAAATACTTAAAATAATTCAGTAGTACAGTTCTGACATCACATAAAAACACTTAATCTAATATTTCTAGTTTCTAGCTATTTCTAAGAGAAAACACAAGTCAAAGATAAACTTACATATAGAGCAAAGGCAGAGTGCTGATGAGTTAGATGGTCAAGACAAAAATGCTTAATGCTCTCTGATTCTCTCTGTTTTTAAAACCACATTCCTGGTGCACATTACATCATTCTTCACACTTCCCTGGGTTCCTAGGCTAACAGAAACTACATTTGCATTCTTCACCTCTGGGCAGAAACCAGAGCAATAAAGGACATTTATGCATGCAAATTCTGGCCACTAACTCTGGCCTTAAAACAATAGCAAGAATTCCTTCACTTAGCCATTTCGGAGCCAAATTTTAACATCAAAGACAGTCCTAAAATGCTTGACTTAGCTTTCTTACAGCAGAGTGTACTGTTGTTACTTTTTTTTGCAGTTCCACGTGCAACAGCATTTTGTCCATTTAAGACAACAAGCCTGTGGGTTACATTAATATTTACAAATGACAGAATTATCTATAAAATTATATCTGGCTAGGCTGGCAGTCTTCCTCTATCTTCACCCAATCTTCGCATACCCCCCCCCCCCCCAGAGAACTCAAGCTAGTTTTTCAAGTGACCCTTGACAAACGCTGTTTGAGGGAGTTAGGTCTATCTGAGTATACCTTACCCCTTTCCCGGTCTTGAGAGCCCATCTGCATTGGCATTGCTAATCCCACTGCAGTGCTGCACGGACATATATGCTTGCAACCCCAGGCTCCATCTTAGCAACTTGGCATTTTGCTTGCTGGCTCTGTTTAACCAGTGAATTTCCTTCCATACAGATAAGGCTGAAGTTTCTGCAGTGCCCACACTATGGCTAGATATTCCTTTGCTACAGCTGCATAGCATTCCTCCCTGGGTTGGAGCCTACGACTGAGATAAGCCACTGGGTGCTCTTCTATCTCTGAGGAAATCTGGCTAAGTACAGCCCCCACCCCATGGTTCGAAGAATCCACCTGCACAACAAATTCTTTGCTGTAATTTGGACTGGCTAACACAGGAGGTCCTCCCAAAGCTTCTTTTAGTGTCTGGAATGCCTGCTCACATGCTGGGGTCCACACTAGCTTATCTGGCCTGTTCTTCCTTGTTAGGTCTGTGAGGGGACCAGCTATGGTACTATAACTGGGGACGAACTTTCTGTAGTACCCTGCTGTCCTTCAAAATGCCTTCACCTGTTTTTTTAGTAACAGGTGCATGCCATGCCTGAATAGCTTCCACTTTGGCAGGTTCTGGCATTATCTTACCACTCCCCACTCTATATCTTATTTAGAAGACCTCTGCCATACCCACCTGACATTTGCTTGGCTTAATGGTCAACCCTGCCCTCTGTAGTCTGCCCAGCACCTCCCTGACATGTTGAAGGTGCTCTGGCAGGAATGGCTGTAGATGGCAATATCATCTAGGTAAGCATGGGCAAACCCTCCTGCTCCTTCTAGGATATGATCTACCAGCCTCTGGAAAGTTGCTGGGACATTCTTCATCCCAAAGGGCATCTTTGTGAACTCATACCAGCCAAAAGGAGTCACAAAGGCTGACTTCTCTCTAGCACTGGGAGTTAAGGGCACCTGCCAGTACCCCTTGGTAAGATCAATGGTTGTAAGATATGTATTCCCATCCAGCTGCTCTAGGGCCTCATCTGTCCTAGGCATGGGGTAAGCATCTGACTCTGTGTGACTATTTAATTTCCTGTAGTCCACACAAAACCTGGTGCTGCCATCCTTCTTTGGCACCAGCACCACTGGGGAGGCCCAGGGACTGTTGGACTCTCAAATCACCCCTGGTTCCAACATCTCCTGTACTTCCTCCCTCAGAGTCTGTTTGACTCTCTCAGGCGCTCTGTAAGGGGTCTACCTAACAGGCCTTTGGGGTCCTGTATCCACCTGGTGCTGCCCCAGGTGGGTGCACCGTGGTTTCACAGTGAACATGTCCCCAAATTCCTGCAACACTGCTTGGAATTCTTGAACCTGGGTAGGAAATAGCTGCTGGGACATTGCTACCCCTTCCACTGAGGTGTCAGCCCGAGCCTCACTGAGGAGGATCAGTCCCCAGATCTCCCTCAGACTCCTCCTGCAATCCACTGCAAATGCTCAGCACAAGGGCCTACCTATCATGGTAAGGTTTCATCATGTTAACATGGTATAATTTGTGCCCCTGCCTTCTGCCTAGCAGTTCCACCATGTAGTTAACATCACTTACTTTCTTACCACCTTGTAGGGTCCCTCCCAAGCTGCTTGCAGCTTGTTGTGTCTGACAAGAATGAGAACCATTACCTGCTGCCCCACAGCATACTCTCTAGCTTGAGCATTCCTGTCATACCAGACCTTTTTCTGTTGTTGGGCTTCTGCCAGGTTCTCCTGGGCCAAGCTCATAAGTTCCCTGAGCCTTGTCCTGAGGTTTAGAATGTGTACCACAACAGACTCATTGTGAGACTCGCACTCTCCTTCCCACTCATCCCAAATTAAATCTAGAGGTCTCCTCACCCTATGCCCATACAGCAACTCAAAGGGTGAAAAACCTGTGGATTCCTGGGGATCCTCTCTATAAGCAAACAGATGTGGCAAATATTTGTCCCACTCCCTCTTAAACTGATCTGCAAATGCCCGTAGCATGGACTTGATTGTAAAGAACCATCCAAGAGGAGAAAACACTGAGAGAAGAAGGGAGCCACTTTTGAGATTTTAAGTATTTTTTCTCTGTTTATTTGCTAAGTTTTTCTGCATAAGTTGCCTAGTTTGAGCATTTTCTGGCTTGTTAAACTTGATTTCTGCATTAGTAGCTGTATTTAGAGCACAACCAAAAGCTGTTTACTGAATTTCCTGTTTGCACTTAATTTTAAAATCATTTTTTCTTAAAACTTGCATATTTTCTGTCTTTGACCTAGCACTCTTGTGTGGGGTCATTTACTGCACTGTTATAACTTGATATTACTTGTGAACCTCTGCTATCTCTGAAAAAAAACAAAAAAAAAATCTTGCTTTTTTCCCACTTTTCTGAGATTTAAAAAAGTTCAGTTACAGACTTGCTGTTCCTGAACTGTTTGTAAGTTTCTGTGAGGCCATTTTTGCTTGGGCTAAGGGAAAGTCTCTCTGTTGATCAGTGGCAGTGAAAAACATTGAGCAGCTCCCCTGCCCCCCGTGGGAGTGGTTACTGACTTGAAACTGTAGTTTTATTGGCCATAGTGGGTCAATTCCTGGCTCTTTCCAGCCCCTGCTATCAAGCACGCTAAACTTTTTCTGGCTCCATAAAGTCTGTTCTTCATTTTTTCCCTTAGAACTGCTCTACTAGTAATCTAAACAGTATATCCCTTAACTAAAAAGCGCAGCACTTGTTCCTAAAAGCTTTTTTTTTATTTTTTCTCAAAAAAAAAAAAAAAAAAAGCTCAGCACTTGTCTTAAAAGCATCTTCTTTTCAGGCTTAGCACTTCTGTATTATACAAAGTCCCTCACTAGCGAACCCCCCAGGAGTACCCACTTCCTTACTAAGTCCTCTCTCATTCAGTTACACCCCAAACTTCTTAATTTCTCTAGCATGTCGAAGGGCCAGATGCTGGCGTCCTCTCCTGTCCAGTTGGTGAATCTGGGAATATTGAGGCAATGTTACAATTGCCTCATGTACACAGACAACCCTCTCCTCCTCCCACATAACACAAATACTTGCGAGAGATGCAGCTATTTAGCCAAACTGGAGGTTGAGCTCTCTCAACTCAGGACTGGCAAGACCAGACAGGAGAAGAAGGCAACTACACACACCACAAAACCAGTCTCACATAAAGCTATCACAACAATGAATCAAACACATAAACACACAAAGACATACTCGGAGGCTCCAAGCAAAAATTTACCTAAACAGCAGAGGCCTCCAAAGCAGACACCCAAGCAACCGCCACCTCATGACACACCACAGGCAACACATAAAACACAAAATCAGTGTGCAAAGCAGTCACAGCCCTTAAGGCCAAATACAACACCAAACATACTTGTCATAGGTGACTCCATAGTCAGACACACTGACGTCCCACTCACCAGGCTGAACAAGGAGAGGGTCACAGTAAGCTGCCTATCGGGCACTAGAATCCGCCACATAACACAAGCACTCGGGTCACTCCACAGCAAGTACAAATATGACACAGTCATTGTCCATGCTGGTGTGAACGACCTGAGACTTACCTCCCTGGACTTCATGAAAAGAGATATAGAGGAGCTCTCTGATTATGTAGCCCAGGCAGGTATGACCCTGACCCTGAGCAGCATCTTTCCTTCACAAAGAATGATGCCACAACATAGAGACAAGATGATCAGCTTAAACAATTGGCTTAATTTCTGGTGGGTGTCATTCAAAGGGGGTCCAGTGTCTGTCTGCCTGGGATGACATGCTTGACAAGCCACGCTGCTTCACAAGGGACGGCTTGCACCTGTCACCCCTGGGATTCCGGATATTGGCTAAGGCTCTTGCCACCCCCATAGTACCTTTTTTAGGCAAGGCTCAAATTCTAAACCTACCACCCTACAAAACAAAAATGGGAAGAAACTAAGGCTAATGCTGCTCAATGCCAGAAGTCTAAATCTCAAAATGCACGCACTCGAGGCCCTTCTCAGTATGGAGAACATCGATGTCTGTGCTGTGACTGAAACCTGGTTCAAGGCTCCTGAGAGCACCCCGGCACTATCAGGTTTTACCTCATATCATGCGTTCCGGACCACACCACAAAAGGAGGGGGTGTATCCATATTCATCAAGGATACCCACACCTCCAGGTTGGTGGCAACGCACGAAGCATCGGAAACCATCCAGGTGCAATTAACCATAGGCAAAACTGCTCTACAATTTGTAGCATGCTACAGGCCACCCTCTCAAACTCAGGAACCCCACACAGCCTTCCTGAAGACACTGGAGGGTATAAAAGTATCTCCAAACACCATTATATGGGTGACTTCAACTACCCGAATATAGACTGGGAACATTACTCAAGCCCAAACTTTCTAGCCCAAAGGTTCCTGGAGTTCATAAATTCAAATGCCATGGAACAACTATTCACCGTTCCCACAAGAGGAGAAAATATACTAGATCTCATCATCACAAACATGGGGACAAAATGCTCAACACCGGAAGTATATTCATCATTGGTGAGATCAGATCATAAACTAATCTCACTGGATATCCACATCCCGCCCCCACCCCAAACAAAAAAGACCACAGTGAAGAACTTCTCTAAAGCAAACTTCACACTACTCAAGACTGGTGTGGTATCCTTCAAGGCCCCCGAGCTAGTGGAAACCAGAACCCAAGCTGCGGAAGCCCTTACAAATGCCTTCTACGAACACCTCCAGGACTGCATGGATCAGGCAATCCCTAATAAAACCAAGACTCTTTCCACCAAGGGCAAACGTCCAGTCTGGTGGACCCCAGCTATAAACAAACTTTACAATAAGAGGAGAAAGCTGTTACATGATAGAGCAAAATCCATAAAAGAGAAGACACCTTTGATCATTATTAGTAAAAAAATACGAGCACTCATAAAATCATCCAAGGCCAACTTTGAGAGAAAAATTGCCATAGATTCAAAAGACAATCATAAGGCCTTCTTCAGCTATGTTAGAAACCTGGGTGGAAACTCCCAGATATGCTCAGAATTAGTCCAAAATGATACAAAAATCACTGAACCCACAGACATTGCCAACATACTGGCAGACAGGTTCAGTGCAAACTTCACCCCACTCTGCCGCCCAAAAGGAGAGATAACTATCCCAGCGGAGTGCAGCCTCGCAGACATCTCCAATGCGCAGGTGAAAGCTGCTCTCTCTAAAGCTAAAAACACAGCATCAATGGGACCGGATGGTGTCCCCGGCTGTGTGCTACATGAACTCAATGAGGAACTAAACCCGCACATAAGGCAGCTGTTTAATCTTAGCCTTACCACAAGATACGTGCCCAAGGAGTGGCGTACGGCAACTGTGGTCCCACTCCACAAAGGCGGTGCCTCTACGGACCCTGGTAATTACCGCCCCATAAGCTTAACAAGACTGGTCTGCAAAGCTATGGAGAGGATCATAATGGAACTCAAACAAAGACATAGGGGACTTGCAGACATTGGACCCGAGCCAGTTTGGCTTTGTCAAGGGCAGATCATGCCTTTTGAACTTGGTCGACTTCTTCGAAACAGTCACCAAGGCCATTGATGAGGGAAAGGCAGTCCATACAGCCAACCTTGACCTTGCAAAAGCTTTCGACACAATACCCCACTCGGGTATTATAGAGAAACTTACCAGCTTAAATGTAAACCCATATGTCACAAGATGGGTTGCAAACTGGCTAAAGGACAGAACCCACAGGGTTAGAGTAGCTGGCGCCATGTCAGACTCCAAGCCGGTCACAAGTGGTGTCCCACAGGGCTCAGTCCTTGGCCCCCTGTTGTTTGACATCTACTTCTCAGAAGTACAGGCTAACATAGGAGGACTATGGCTGACAAAGTTTGCAGATGATTGCAAACTGGGAGCCATAGTGGAAAGTACATCGGACACAGATATCCTTCAGAGGGGTCTCACGGAAACTGATAGCTGGTGCCAGAGCCATGGCCTGAAGTTAAATGCCAAAAAATGTATAGTCATACCCTTCGGGAAAAACAAGGTAACCCCAAGCTACCATATAGGTGGCAATCCACTAAGCACAGAAGAGGTTATCAGGGACCTGGGGACCCAGGTTGACAGTGGCCTTTCTTTGGACACTCACATTGCTAAAGTGGTTAGAAAAACCTTCTACATTGCCCACCTGATCATGAAGGGATTCACATCCAGATCAAGTGAGGTCATTGTTCCCTGTACTCTTCACTTATCAGACCAATGATCGAGTACAATGCCCCATTCGGGATGTATCTCACCCGACACCTGCAGCAATTGGAGAGACCCCAAAAGTTCCTCACCAAAAGGATAAAGGGACTCCAAAATCTGTCATATGCTGCCAGACTGAAGAAACTCCAGCTCTATTCAGTCACATACCGTCTGCTCAGAGGTGACCTGTGCCTGACATACAAGGCCATGTCCAACCCGGAATTAATGGACATGCTCCACCTCAAAAATCCAAATCTACCAGATCCACTAGAGCAAGCGACTTAAACCTTAGCACGGATATAAATAGGACATGCTGGAGGGATAGATTTGTCACCCACAGACTCCCTATGTTGTGGAATAAAATCCCGGTCCATGTGAGGCAGAGCACCTCGCTGGCTCTGTTCAAGAGAAATCTTGACCGGTGGATGGGAGATCGTAGGTTTACCCCGGGAATCATCTCTGTGTCACTGCTGGACAGAGGCACAACAAACTAATGGGCACAGCATTTTTTAACATAAGGGGTGGCGTAAGCCACAAAAACTCTGGGCTAGGCTTATAAATGCCTTAGGGCAGAGAGCCTAGTATAAACCTATGAACCTAAACCTATGAACCTAAGTTTAACCTCTCAACTAAACCATTAGTCTAGGGATGGTAGGGGTGGTCTTCATGTGCTTCACCCCACAGGACTTCCACAGACAAGCCAGCAGGTCTGACATGAAATTGGCACCTCTGTCAGTCAGTATTTCTTTTGGGATACCTACCCTGCTGAAAATCTCTAACAAAGCATTTGCCACCTTCTCTGCCTCAATGGAGGACAAAGCCACTGCCCCATAGTATTGTGTAGCATAATCCACTACCACTAGGATATATTTTTTCCCTGTGGAACTTGCAGTACTCAGAGGCCCCACAATATCCATAGCTACCCTCTGAAATGGCTCCTAAATCACAGGCAAAGGCATCAAAGGAGCTCACACCTTGTCTCCTGCCTTGCCTACCTTTTGGCACTGCTCACAGGTCCTGCAGTACCCTGTTACATCTCTGGAAATTCCAGGCCGATAGAAATTCTGCATAATACGCCTCTTTGTATGTTTTATGCTCATATGACCTGCAAAGGGAATATCATGGGCTATGGCTAGAAGTGCCAGAGGGTAGGCTCTAGGCACTACCAACTGCTGTACTTTCTTACCTTCTAGCCTTCCCTCAGGGGTGCACTCTCTGTACAGTAACCCTTTGTCCCAGTATACAGATTACCCATTTCCTTGAGAATCCGGTGCCTCCCTAGCTACCTGCCTTGCAATGTAGGGTATGAGAGCTGAGCCTGTCTCAATTCTCTCCTTGTAACTCTTCCCAGCTCCCCTTCCACAGGAAGTCTGGCATCCTCTGACAGTGGTGCCTCACTATCAGCCTGGGTACTACTACTCACCTCTACCTTTGCAGTCACTCTGTCCAAGGGAACATCAGTACTCCCAAGCAGCTGTGGCTCACCTTTAGTCTCCCTGCTACAGGGTAGCTCCCTCCCTGAAATAACCACCTTACCAGTCCTGTCTGCAAGTATGCAGTTTGTCTGGGTCTCCCCCAGGCTACCAGACTCACATGCTTGTCTCCTAGCCTGACTGCGTGTAACTGCATAAGCATATGGTAATGCTTCATACAAATCCTTCCCTATCAGGACATCTGCAGGATGGTAGTTCGGTACCCTTGTTGTCTCAAGACAACCTACTATTGGCATTTTGTCTTTCTCACTTACTGGTTCCCTCACCTTTTGTTTCCCACCTTGCCTTTGTGGACACCTGTATGCCATATGGCCCCACTGGTTGCATTCAAAACATTTAACCCTAGCTCCTGGATGTGTACCTGGACTAGTGGCTTCCACTGCTACTGGCAGATTCTGTTGGGGCAGTCTTTGCTGCCCACCATGGGTTCCTTTAGACCCATCAGCAGTACTGTGGGTCCCTTTCCTGTGCAGAGCTGCCCTGCTTGCCAAGTATAGGTCTCCCTTCTTTCCCAACTCATCTGAAGTAGCACATTGTCTATCAGCTAACCAGATCCTTATGTCCTCAGGCAAAGTGCTAAGGGCTTGTTCCCTCACCAAAAGTTCTGCCAACCCTTCAAAGGTGGTAACCTGACATCCATTCACCCATATGTGGAAATAAGTGCCCAGTTCAGCAACATATTTCCAAACACTTTCATCTGCTTTGTGTCTATGCTCACAAAACTTTTTCCTATACGTTTCAGGTGTTAGCTTAAACAATTATAAAAAGTGATTTTTAACAGCAGTATAATCAAAACATGCAACATCAGACATTTTTGACAAAACAGTTACAGCTTTACCATGGAGTAAGGGGGTCAGGAACCATACCCAGAGCCTTTGGTCAACACTATACTGTTTGCATACCCTCTCAAACACATGAATGAAACTATCAAAATTATCCCCCTCTTTAAACTGCAGAAGATATGTAATGACAATTTGTGCTTTTAGGGTCTTGTTACTCCCTTCCCCATTACCTCCATGACTCTGGCAAAGAGTCAGAATTTCCCTCTCATGCCTCCTCTGCCACTCCTTTTCCTCGGCTTCTATCTCCAAATGCCTGGCCTCCAACTCAAGTCTCTTTAGCTCCAGTTGGATTTTTAAGTCCTCTGCAGAAAGGTTGAGCTGTCCATTCTCCGAGGGTATTATATCTCCACTGCCAGTCTGATTGTCCTCCTGGTTGCTGTTTTCTGATGCAGCTGTAACCAAGGCTGCAATCAGGTCTGCCTTAGTCAAGTTGCCAAGCACCAGTCCCCTAGCCTGGCACATTTCCACCAGCTGGCTCCTTGTCAGCTTTCCATACTCCTCTGCTGACATGCTGCCTGATCACCCTGACTAACTAAGCTAACAAAAGAAATAAAACAATTGTGATCTGAACTCTGAGTATTCATTGCATGGCTGATTTAGAGTACAAAGCACCTTCAAAGCTCACTGTATACAAGCTACAGGAATTCAGTCTACCCACACCACTACAAGCCAATTCGTATTTGCCAACCAATTAACATGTGGTGTGGAAATCCCACCTCTGCCAAACAATTAATATGGTGTGCCTGTGCCCTGGCCCAGCAATCAAGGAGCCTCAATCCTCACCACTAACACCAGTGAGGGGCATCTCATATAGGAGGAAAGGATAACAAATACATACAATAAAAAGTGCAATTTCCCTTAAGAGCACACAGAAATCACAGTCAGTACGGGGCTGGTCACTTCCTTGCTCTCCAAGTCCCCAATAAGACTCTCCACTGGCACAGATATAGGGTCCAGATCTCAGCCTAGTGGGCAAGCTAAATCCTCCAGCACCCTCTCTGTCCAACCAGTGCTTCATGTCCCTGCCCAAGTAGCTGACACACACACACACACACACACACACACACACACACACACACACTTTGAGAAGAGTTTATACAACCACACAGACCCTCCTGGGGAAGGCTGGCATAGGTTCTCCAGCTGTGCCCCTTTTTCCCAGACTATATGGTAGTATCAGCTGCCACCACCCACTAATATTTATCAGCTACTCAAAGGCCCTTAAAAGGATGTCCAATTATTACTGCGCAATATTATTTTCCAACTGGTAAGTGTGACTAAACAGTCAAGGCTTATTAGAGTGACTTGGTACAGGATCACTATATACATGCAATGTATTCTAGAGCTTAAATTATCTCTACACAAAACAGCCACCATTGAAAGGTTTTAAAATATTTAATAAATGATAAAAACACAAGACTATACTTTTTACTACACAGTGCTAGGCAAGATTTCAGAGATCACAGAGAAATACTTAAAATAATTCAGTAGAACAATTCTGACATCACAGAAAAACACAGTCTAATCTTTCTAGTTTCTAGCTATTTCTAAGAGAAACACAAGTCTAAGATAAACTTAAATATAGAGTAAAGGCAGGGTGCTGATGAGTTGTATGGTCAAGACAAAAATGCTTAATGCTCTCTGATTATCCCTGTTTTTAAAATCACATTCCTGGTGCAGATTACATCATTCTTCACACTTCCAGAAACTACATTTACATTCTTCACCTCTGGGCAGAAACCATAGCAATAAAGGACATTTATGCATGCAAATTCTGGCCATTAACTCTGGCCTTAAAACAATAGCAAGAATTCCTTCACTTAGCCATTTTGGAGACGAATTTGAACATCAAAGACAGTCATAAAATGCTTGACTTGGCTTTCTTACAGCAGAGTGCACTGTTACTTTTTTTGCAGTTCCACATGTAACAGCATTTTTTTCCATTTAAGACAACAAGCCTGTGGCTTACATTAATATTTACAAATGACAGAATTATGTATAAATTTCTATCTGGCTAGGCTGGCAGCCTTCCTCTATCTTCATCCAATCTTCATACTAGGTCAAAAGGATTGGCAAGGAACCAAAAGCTATCATCAGGAAGACTAAAGCTGAACACAAATTAAAAGTAGCATCCAGACCAAGGATAACTATAAATTCTTCTTTGGTTATATCAGGAAATTAAGAAATACACCCAGCAGCATACTGAATTGATCTAAAATGGAACCATCTACTCTGACTCAAAAGATATAGCTAATAAATAATATCTATAGTACATATAATATATATATATATATATATATATATATATATATATATATATATATAAAATATATATATATATAAAGAGAGAGAAAGAGCTAGATATATAGATAGATAATACATAATATAATATAGCTCTAAATAAAAAATACAAGGAAAAACTAGCTCAAAAGACAGAAAGCCAAACAGGGCAGCTGAAATCCCCACTGAAGTTGCAGAATGCTTATACAAGCCAATAAAATTGATCCAGGAGTAGTCCAAGTGCAAAACAGGGCAGCTAAAATCCTCACTGAAGTAGCAGAATGCTCATTCAAGCCAAAAAAATTGATCCAGAAGTAATCCAAGTGCAAAACAAAGCTTTATTAAATCCACATAAAACAAATAAGCACTTTTGTCCCAGGACACTAGAACTTCATCAGATACAATAAATTATAAAGTCCCCCTTATAAAGACATGTGGAAGGCATCATAATCATGAAATGAAAGAAGACACACATCCTTAAAGACATATCATTAAAATGCAGTAAAACAGTTGTATGTAATAAATATGCTATGTAAAATAGTTTGTTCACTATTAAAACATAATATAAACATGTAAAAATGTATAATTTACAGTATTAAAAGGTATTTATCAAAAAATAATAATTTAAAAATATATAATACCATGCAATTTATTTGTCTTATGCTTTGAGCTTTAAAAGGGAGCTGATTGAAATATTTTCATTTAATCCTGACCAGTTACCTGCACCAAAGTGTCTTAGGTCCTCCAAGACTGCTTTGAAAGAGCAACTGGGATTTGTTCGAGGAGGAATCTACAGTGAATCAGCATCTGAACATTGATGAATACACTGAGGTAGTGATGGCATGCACTTCAAACTGCACTGATGAGGTAACAAATACCAAGTGTATCAATATCAGAGCGAATCAGATGCTGTGGTTCACCCCCAAGGCATATGAGCTTCTGAAAAAAAGACACACAGCTTATAGGGCTAAGGACAAAGCAGCCCTAAGTGTAGCAAGAGGTAATCTGAGGTAATCTGAGGAGGGGTATGAAGGAGGCTAAGAGGGAATATGGCAGAAAGGGACAGAGCCACTTTGACGACATGAA
The DNA here is from genome assembly GCF_019279795.1 of Protopterus annectens. NCBI lineage: Eukaryota > Metazoa > Chordata > Ceratodontiformes > Protopteridae > Protopterus > Protopterus annectens. The sequence continues at coordinate 206,637,940 of NC_056733.1, forward strand.
GGATGCAAGGAGACTATGGCAAGGCATAAATAAGATCACTAATCAGGTCAGCACAGCATCAAATTCGTGGACAGTTTGAACATCTTCTTTGGTAGATTTGAGGATAGAAACAACAGGTTAGCACTAAAGCTACCCACTGATGAGAAGGATGCAGTACTCAGCCTCAGCACAGAGGAGGTAAGAAGAGCACTAAGGAGAATGAACCCCAGGAAGGCTGCTGGCCCAGGAAACATACTGAGAAAAGTCTTAAAAGGCTGTGCTGATCAACCATGCACAGTGCTCAAGGAAATATTTTACACCTCTCTTGCCATGGCAAAAGTACCCTCATGCTGCAAGGAAACTAACATCATCCCACTACCTAATAAAACCACTCCCTCCAGCCCTAACGATTACATACTAGTCACTCTGACATCCATTGTTATGAAATGTTTTGAGTGGCTGTTCAAAAAGCATTTTTCATCATGCCTACCTCCTGATTTTGACCCCCTACAGTTTGCATACAGAGCTAACCAATCCACAGCTGATGCCATATCAGCAGCACTGGACATCTCCCTTGAGCATTTAGAGGGCAAACACAACTATGTAATGATTCTGTTTATAGACTTCAACTCTGCACTTAATACGGTGGTACCAATACAGTTGATAAAAAAACTGTCACATTTAGGAATCAGTAAACATCTCTGTAACTGGATCCTGAACTTCCTGACTGAGAGACCACAGAGGGTATGTTCAAGTAAGAACACATCAAAGTGCATCACGATTAACACCGGGGTTCCACAGGGATGTGTTCTCAGCCCACTGTTATTCACCATCCTGACCCACGACTGCTTTGCTAAGCACAAGTCCAACCATATCATCACGTTTGCTGATGACACCACAGTCATGGGGCTCTTCACAAAGGTTTACTATTACATTCCCAAAACTGCATTGGTCAACCAGCATGTGGTTGAAAGGCAGTTTTCAAGTGGGCAGAATGCCAAACCAGAAAACATCGACTACGCTACAGCGAATGTGATACTGTTGACTGTGTCAAGTCATGGTATGGTAAGCTACATAGCATGGGCGACTGACAAAACCTCCTGCTATATCGAATACATTGAACTCTGAGAGTCGATGTATTCTATTTCAAGTTTGCTGCCTATTTGACAATATGGATTTGTCTTTCTGGGTCGACGTTCAGACCGATCAACCACAACAGTTTCAGGAATGCAGTAGTAAACTCATCACAAAGGAGGATGAAAGGGCATACAGAGAGGAGGTGGCATCTCTGATCAGTTGGTGCAAGGGGAACAACCTTGATCTAAATGTAAGCAAGACCAAAGAGATTAGCATCATCTTCAAGAAAAGAAGAACACACCACCCAGTGCTCAGGATCAATGGTGAGAGTGTGGAGAGGGTTAAGAGTATGAAATTCCTGGGTGTGCACATATCAGAGGATCTCTCATGGTCAGGAAACACCAGCCAGCTGGTCAAGAAAGTGCAGCAATGCCTCCACTTTTTAAGAAGGCTGAAAAAAAGCTAAGCTTCCTCTTCATATTCTCTTCACCTTCTACAGAGATGCAGTAGACAACATCCTCACCTGCAACTTCACAGTGTGGTTTGGAAGGTGCACAGTTACAGAAAGGAAGGCTCTACAAAGAGTGGTGAGGGTTGCAGAAAAGGTAACAGGTTCCAGTCTTCCATCGCTACAACATCTTTATTCTGCAAGAAACAACCGAAAGGCCTCCAAAATAATACAGGACAACATGCATCCTATGCATGGACTGTTTAAGAATCGGGCATTGGGCAGGCGATATTGCAGCATCCGCTGCAGGACTACAAGATTCAGCAACAGTTTCTACCCTACAGTGATTAGACTTGTGAACTCGGGCACTAATCCCAGGGATCTGGACACATAATAAGTCAACTTTTATTTATTTGTGCAATATACAGTTACATATATTCCAAATAAGTGCAATATTTATTTATTATATCCATAGTCAGTATTATTTAACTCACTCAAGTGCAATATTAGACAAATAACGTAGGCATTTCAATCTGTAGTGTGTTTTGTATTACTTTAAATAGGGTAGTAAATTTAACTCAGGGTAGATTATTATTTTTGTGTACGAGTGTTGGTAAATGTCTCTGCTCTTTCTTGTGTGTATTGGGAGTAGTATAGTATGTGTTAGTTATGTTTATTCCTCTACTTGTATGTATTGTTTCACTTTCCTTAATAATTTCAAGAATTTAGCTAATTCACGAAATTTTGTTTAGGCTACACATGTGCAGTTCTAAATGACAATAAAGTTTACTTTGACCTTGATATATTGGCAGATACATTCAGTATCAGCTTTACGCCAGAAACAGTCATTGAAACTCTAAAAATCCCTGAATCTATCATCCTCAAGATCATAAAGGAAGGTGCCTTAACTGTGCTCCCTAAAACCAAAAATAATGCTTCTGTTGGTCCAGATAATTTACCTGGATGCTTAATAAATAGCACCAAACGTGCCCTGAGGGAACCCCTCTTGAACTTGTTTAACTTAAGTTTAGGCACACTGTACATTCCAGAAGCATGCAAGCCTGCTGTAGTGATGCCCCTTCACAAAAGTGGCCCTTTCAAAAACCCTGAGAACTATAGACTCATTAGCCTGACTAGTCTAATCTGCACTGCATCTGATTTCATAAACAGTGATATCAAAAATCTGTCCTAGCATTACATAACATCCTGCCCTTAACCCCAGAAACTACCCTAAGAGACCTTTGTAAAAACCCAACCCTTAACCCTAAACAGCCAATCCTATTACAGGACCAGACAACATGGATATGCAATTTCCAAATGTCGCTGTGGCCAGCTTAGTAGATTTGGGCATCCTAAAGCAATGTAGCAATTGTCTCATGTTTTCAGATAACCACTTGGTCGTTAAAGAAAACAACATGGTATGCGAAAGATGTAAATACGCAACTGCTTTGGAGGCAAAAATTACTCATACAAATGAGGTTGTCAGGAATACCCACACATTCTTCACACATACAGTTCACAACACACACAAATTGTCTTATGCCGAAGTGCTTAAAAGAAATCTTCCCAAATCTCAAGACCTCCAAAACCACCTAATGACAGCACTGCTCCTCAGCAATCAGTAAAACATACATAAAAAGCAACACCAAACATCTCCAATAAGTCTACACCTAATGGTCACCCAAGTGCAAAGCCCATACGGCAAGCATACACTTTATCAAATACTCTCATCATTGGGGACGCCACTATGTGACACACAGATGCCCCACTCACCAGGTTGGACAAGGTAAACATAATGGTTAGTTGCCTATCTGGAGCCAGGCTTCACAATATTACCCAAGTGCTCAAGTTACTCTATCCCAGGAACCAATATTATTCTGTCATGTCTACTTCTTCTTACCGAATTAACACTTCACCAAATGGTACTTCGATGAGACCGGTAGTTCAGAAATTCACATTTCTGAAAATGCACTTCACCAACACTCAAATCACCGAAAAACACATTTGCGAATGTGATATACCTCACCCGATATCTCACACATGACTTTTTTAGTGATATTTTATGTGTTTTTTTCCCAAGAAGCACCCAACATGAAACAAGAAATGCAATACATGAAACATTGCTGTCATAAAAAAAAATTAGAGAGACTATTATTATTTATTTATTATTTACTATTATTTAAACTTTCTTTTCACATTTTCAGTAGAGTTGCAATTGCTGTCACAAAGTCAGCACAGTTGTATTCACTTTTATTATTAAACACTGTCTGAAACTGCTTATGACATCTAATTAATGCTCATTTTTTAGGGGATGAAGGACAAGTGGCAGACATCCTCAGTCGAAGTTCATCAACCCAGTTCTATTCCCATTCAATAGCACACATAACTATTCTGAAAGCTGATTATACCGATCTTCAAAACACTGAAAGACCTACTACTTAAAAAATACAAACAGAAACACACATTCTCTAGTATTTTTGCAGTGGGGTCAAGCCCCCCTGCACCCCCCATGTGAGGGGATTTGCCCCCCACACACCCTGAAAATTATATATACTAACTCCCAGATCGCACTACAGTGAAAACAAGGGTAGATTTCCCAGTCCTTACTGTAGTGCAGTCTTCAATTAAAGCTATCAGCACTGTGAAAATAATTGACCACATCTTGAATATTTCTACACCTACCGTCAAATCTGCCATGCCACAGGACTAGTACAGAGTATGAGAAGGTACATAAACACTGTATACTTGTACCTGAACTTCTCACACCACCAGCATCATGATAACTGTTTTGCTTAAGTGGAATTCGGCATAGTTAGCTTTTGTAATAGTGCACGTTCCACAAAGTGGTCTCGGTTATTTAACGTTCAGTAAAATGTAAATTCAATAAATGAAATGAGACCCAATTCTATCATAGTCTGTGTGGATGTAAATGACCTGAGACATACCTCACTGGACTATATGAATAAAGACATAATGGAGCTCTTGGAATATCTGTCATAGATGGGTATGAGCCTTGCAATGAGCAGCATTCTACATTATACAAAGATGATATCACAGTATGAACATAAAATGATTTATTTTTAATAATCAGTTTAGTTTCTGGTGTCACTCCAAGGGGATCTAGTATCGGTCAGCATGGAAGAACAGGGGCAGAAAAAAACATGTTGCTTTGCCAAGGGTGGGTTGCACCTGATCCTCCTAGGCTTTTGGGTATTGGCTAAAACTTTATCCACCCCCAAGAGCATTTTTAGGCTATCCCAAAAAGACAAAACTACCAACATTGTGAAAAAGCCTACATGCAGCTTTAAGGTGTTACTGCTGAATGCCTGGAGCCTAATCAAAAAATTCCACACTCTTCAAGCCCTCCTCACTTTGAGAAATGTAGACATCTGTGCAGTGACCGAGACTTGGTTTAAAGCAATCAAAAGTACTCTGTAAGTGCAAGGCTACAGTGCCTTCCACACATTTAGACCAACAACAATACAGACTGGGTCCAAAGGTGGAAGTGTTTCTGTCTATGTTAGCAACAAACATACCTTTATGTTAGTTAAACAGGATGACAACATGGAGCTCATCCACATGCAAGTCACCATAGGTAAGGTCCTTCACCATGTCATGGCTAGCTACAGGTCACCACCTTTGCCCCTAGAATCTCAGGACTCTCACCTAAACCTACCAGAGATGCTCACCATCCAACCAAACACCCTATTTATGGGTGACTTTAACTACCGTTGTATAGACTGGGAAACATACACTGCCTCAAACTCACAAGCACAACGCTTCCTGGATTTTAACACAAATATCCTAGAACAGATAGTGCATGCTCCATCCAGAGGATCAAACATACTGGATCTGGTACTCATCAACATGGGAGAGCAATGCACCCCCCCCCCCCATACATGTCACATTCTTACTAGTGATGTTGGATCACAAAGCTGTCTTATTTGAAGTAAAACAAATCAACCCAGAAAAGCCAGCTAAACCAGTAGCAGTTAGGAACTATTGAAAGGCAAACTACATCTTATTAAATGACAGTTTGTCAAAAATTCAAGGCTCCCCCAACCCCAAGATCTTAGCTACCTATGCAGAATTATTCAAAGAATCACTATACAAACATGTGAATGGCTGCACAGAGGCTTCCATACCTACCAGAAATCAAGCCAAAACAAACACTAAAATGAACCGCACTGGTGGAATCCTCACCCTAACAGGATATATAATAAAAGAAAAAACTCATGACCAAAATCAGGAAAAGCAACTCCATTAAAGACAAGTGCTCTCTTACACATCTAAACAAGAAACTAAGAGGTCTAAGTCCAACATGGCCAACTATGAGGTCAATATAGCCTCAGAGGCTAAGGACAATCAGAAGGCTTTTTTCACCTATGTGTAGGACCTTAGAGGTAACACATAACAGTGTGCTAAACTGGTAATGAATGGGACCACCCATACTGATCAAGGTGACATAGCAACTCTACTGGCTGAAAAATTCAGCTCAAAATTCACCCCCCCCCACTGCTCCCCATCTCCACCACATGAAATACCCTCCAACATACTTCCCCTGGCTATCAGCAGAGACCAGGTGCTGAAAGCACTTGCTAAAGCCGAGAACACTGCCTCCACTGGTCCTGATAACACCCCTGTTGCCTCTTGAACAGTCTAAAACATGACCTATCAGGACCACTTGAGGCACTCTTCAACTACAGCCTTAAAACAGGCTACATTCAAAGTGAATGCAGGACTGCAACAGTCATTAGCCTCCACAAGGGCAGACCTTCAACTGACCCAGGGAACTATAGACTCATCAGTCTTAACAAGCCTAATATGCAAAGCCATGGAACAAATTATCATGGAAATGATAAATAAAGACAATGGCAACCTACAGACACTGGACCCATCCTGATTTGGCTTTATTAAGGGGAAGTTATGCCTACTTAGCCTTGTAGACTGCTTTGAGAGGGTCACCAAGGCAATAAACAAGGGTAAAACAGTGTATACAATGTAACTTGACCTGGCTAAGGCACTTGATACAGTAGCCCACTCAGGTATTGTTGACAAGCTCTCTGACCTAGATGTAAACCCTTACATAACGTGCTGGATTGCTGGCTGGCTCACAGACAGGACCAAAAAAGTCAAGATTGGTGAGACCACCTCCACCAAGAGAATGGTCACTAGTGGATTACCCCAGGGATCTGTGCTGGGCCTGCTCCTGTTTGGCATCTACTTCTTGGAAGTCAAGGCTAATGTTAAAGGCCTCTGGCTCATCAGGTTTACAGATGACTGTAAATTAGAAGCTATTATTGATTCTCCACAAGACACAAACACCTTGGAATTGGATTTAACACAGACAAATGACAGGTGCCAAAGCTATGACCAAAAACTCAATGCCATAAAATGCATTATAATGCCCTATAGGCAAGTTAATTATTCCATCTATAAAATGCCTCTAAGAGTCGACCTGATAGATTTCGGAACATAGGTAGACACTAATCTGGCCTTTAACCAACATGTAGCTAAGATAATAAGAAAATCATTCTATGTTGCCCAACTTATAGGTAAAGGTATGGCTTTCAGGTCTAAGGAAGTTACAGTACCACTCTACTTGGCCCTTATCAGACCTATCATCGAAAACAATGCCTCCGTTGACATGTATTTAACCCAACACTTGCAACAGTTGGAACACCCACAAAGATTTCTCACCAGGAGAATTCAGGGCATGAATACCTACAATGATTGCCTAAAGGCTATGTCTCATAGGTTCATAGGTTGGTACTAGGCTATCAGCCCTAGGGCCTATACAAGCCTAGCCATAACAATTCCCTGGATATTTCTTCCCACAATATTTACTTCCCTGGTCCCCTGTCTAGCAGGGCGACTGACATGATCCCCGAGGTGAATTTCCTATCTCCCATCTAGTTGTCAAGGTTCCTTTTGAAGAGGGCCAAGGAGGCACTCTGCTTGACATGTATGGGCAGTCTATGCCAGAGTACGGGGAGTCTCTGGGTCAGGAACCTATCCCTCCAGCATGTTTTGTTCATTGTGATGACAAAGTTTAGATCCCTGGAGCATGTGGCTCTGAGGGATTGGGATTTCTTTAAGTGGAGCATGTCCAACAGCTCAGGGTTTGACATGGCCTTGTATGTTAAGCAGAGATCACCTCTGAGTAGACGATATGCCACAGAGTATAGCTGGAGTTTTCTCAGATGGTCAGCATAGGGAATCTGCTTTAGGCCTGTGATTCTTTTAGTGAGGTATTTCTGTGGCTTTTCCAGCCATTGCAGATGTCTTGTGAGGTACATACCAAACGGGGCATTGTACTCTATAACGGGTCTAATGAGGGATGAGTACAGTGGGACAATGACCTCCTTTTTTCTGGATGAAAAGCCCTTAGTGATGAGGAGTGCCACATGGAAGGATTTTCTGACTGCTGTGGCGATGTGGTTATCGAAGGTGAGACCACTGTCCACCTGTGCCCTAAGTCTTTCATCACACTTTCGGTGTTTAGTGTACTGCCACCTATGTGGTAATTCATGGGTACATGTTTTTTTCCCAAAGGGAATAACTATACATTTCTTGGCATTAAGCTTGAGCCCATGGCTCTGGCGCCAAGCATCTGTTTCTGTAAGGCCCTTTTGTAGAATATCCACATCATTTGGGGATTCAGTAATGGCTCCCAGTTTGCAGTCATCTACGAACATTGTTAGCCAGAGTCCCTTAGTGCTGGCCTGTACTTCAGAGAAGTACATGCTAAACAAGAGCGGTCCCAGGACTGAACCCTGAGGTACTCCACTTGTCACCTGTCCTGAGCTGGATTTGGAGTTGGCTACTTTTACAGTCTGGGTTCTGTCAGGAAGCCAGTTGGCAACCCATCGAGTGACATAAGGATTTATGCCCAGCTTAGTAAGTTTATCTATGATTCCAGAGTGGGGGATGGTGTCAAAGGCCTTGGCGAGGTCCAGATAGGCTGTGTGGACCTCCTTACCCTCGTCCACAGCTCTGGAGACTGATATGAAGAAGTCAGTCAGGTTCAGGAGACAAGATCGGCCCTTCACGAACCCAAACTGAGTGGAGTCCAGTGTGTGAAGGTTGCCAATGTCTTTATTTATAAGTTCCATGCCCTTGCAGATCAGGCTTGTCAGACTGATGGGACGGTAGTTCCCGGAACCCAAGGTGGATCCCCCTTTGTGGAATGGGATAACTGTAGCTGTGCGCCACTCAGTGGGCATGAAGCCTGAGATGAGGCTATGATTAAACATGACACTTAAGTGAGTGCCAGTTCATTTTGTAGTTCATGTAGTACACAGCCTGGAATGTCATCTGGTCCCATGGATGCTGAATTCTTAGCTTTGGAGAGTGCGGTTTCTACCTGTGTGGCCGTGATTAGCAGAATTTGCCAATCTTTTGGTATTGAGATGGGCCCTTTAGGGGGTGAGAGGGGGCTGAAGTTGGCACTAAATCAATCTGTCAGGATATTGACAATATCCTTGGGATCAGTATATTTAATGCCAGATCTGAGCTTTGCCATTTATATTCTTGACATAACTATAGAATGCCTTATGGTTGTCTTTGGAATCTTAACAATTTTATTTTCGTAACTTAATTTGGAGGACTTTATGAGGGATCTCAGCTTCTTACTGAGGCTGGTAAGGGAGTTTTTTTCCATCCTGGGATTTTCCTCTTTTCTGCAACAGTTTCTTCCTTCTATTGTATAGTTTGTTTATGGCAGGGTACGTCCAGACTGGGTTACTTTTTTGGAGGAGAGCATCTTGGTTCTATTTGGGATGGCACAATTCATGCACGAGTGGATGTGCTTGTACAGTGCCTTAGTGTAGGATTCAGCAGTCGAACTTTCAGCTCCCGTCTACATGGGTGTCATGAAGTTTGTCACTTCTGACTTGAGTAGCATGACGTTGGCTTTGGAGAAGTTTTTACAGAGGTTTCCTTACTGGGGGGTGGGGGTGGGATGTGGACGTCAAGGGTGATTAGCTTATGTTCAGACCTGACCAATGAGGGGGTGACCACTGATGTGGAGCATCTAATCTCCCATATTGGTAATGACCAAGTCTAGGATATTGGAGCATACAATGTAGAAAGACTATATACCTTGTTGTTGATGAAGAAACCACAAAGCAAAAAATGAAAATATAGTCACAAAATCTAAGGTTTCAAGCAGGGCTCACAGGAATAATAAATAATCCTTATGAAAACTGAGAAATCCTTTATTCTGTTGAACAGGTAAGCGCTTTCGCGGTTCAAATTTGCTTCATCCGACCATATTAAAATCACAAGTAAACTGATATAGCTTCATTATTTACTGTTAACCCCAATAATTGGGGTATTGATATCATTAGACAGATACTGACCCTGCATGGTTTTACTATTAACAAGATTAATCTTCTATGTACCTTACTAGAGATTATATTAGAAAATAATGTTTTCATCTTTAATGACAAGCTATATTTACAGAAGGCAGACGTAGCAATGGGCACAGCATGTGCCAACAGCTACGCCAACCTAACTTTAGTAAAATGGGAGACTATGTTCTTTCTAATGTTAAGTATAGTAATCGCATTAGTTGGTACACTCGTTTCGTAGACGATATTTTTCTTCTCTGGCATGGTACTGAGGACCTCCTCATTGAATTTTTGGACTATTTGAATAGTATTAACAATTTTCTTCAGTTTACCTTTAAATATTCAACTACAGATATTGATTTTTTTAGATGTGCAGATTAGTAAAGATATGTTACATTTAGTTTCGACTAGCATCTATAGGAGGAGTATCAAACGTAATAGTATTGTACACAACAGTGGCATGCATCCAAATCATGTTAAGTCTAATGTACTTTGAGGGCAAATTTTTTGCACTATGCGGTTACACAATGATGATACTAAGTTAGTTTCAGCTTTATCTTTATTAAAAGAAGAATTTATGAGTAGGGGTTACAAGAGTAAGGTTATTGATAAACAGATATATGAAGCATGGAAAGAAAGGAACAAGAGATGTAAACCCTATTATGGTAATAATACATCCACCTCTATTTTATTAGAGCTTGATAACATCTCTGATTCTAATGTAGTAGCTATAAATAATAACAAGAAGATCCGTATGCCTTTGACTTTTGCTAGTAATATTGATTTTGTATGTATTGATTTTGTATGTCAAACTATCACTACTAATTGGGACATTTTATTAACTATACCTGAACTCCATGGGTATATTGGTGAGAAACCAGATTTTACTTTTAGAAATAATAGAACCCTTAAGCAACAACTTTGTTATACTCCATGGAATTCTTCAAACTTTGTTTCATCTGACAGAAAAGGCACTTATGCCTGTAGAAAATGCATGGCTTGTGCTCACCTACATATAGGTGGTCACTTTCTCTATCCAAGTCTTAATTTTAAAATTGATACTGACTTTTATGCAGATTGTTCTACCAAACATTTGGTATATTTTTGTTATTGTATTTTATGTTTTTCTTTTTATATAGGTAAAACCAACAGGGCATTTAAAGAGAGAATTTTAGAGCACTTGAGGGATATTAGAAATGCTAAAGAGACAAATGCATTGGCTATGCATGTCAAAAATGAAGGTTCTGCGCATAAGTTTAGGTTCCTAGCCTTAGAACTTATACGACCCAGTGTTAGGGGTGGTGACCTTATAAATAAAACTGAATCCAAGGAACAGAAATGGATATTACAATTTCAGGCTGATAGACCCCCCCCCCCGGGTTAAATAGCAAGGTTTCTTTGAAACCCCTTCTGAAAGTTAGACCGCTTAAACATTGATCTTTACTCTTGTATATACATTACACGTATATAATAACAGAAGATGGGCTTCATATATCTAGCCAATACCACATTTTTGATATGTATTTTTATATATATGTATATTTATTTTTTTATGTATATACATATATATTTATGCAGAATTGTGCTTATATGCACAACACGGATTTTATATATATTTTTATATACTATACTATTTTATATATTTTATATATTTTTTTATAATTATTCACATATAGGTTTGCATAGAATGTATCTACAACACTGGTTCTTTGTATATATATATATATATATATATATATATATATATATATATATATATATATATATATGTATATGCCCTGCATTTACATGTTGCACTATTGTTGCTGATAGATTATTTTTCCTGAAGTGCTTTTTTGAACAGCCAGGTTTTACATATCTATTACATAAGTTTTCCCTCCCTTTTTCAGTTGTTTTGATTGGTTGTTCTGTGTTTTAAATATTTGTCAGTTTACTTGTGATTTTAATATGGTCTGATGAAGCGGATTTGAACCGCGAAAGCGCTTACCTGTTCAACAGAATAAAAGATTTTTCAGTTGTCCTAAGGATTATTTATTATTCCTGTGAGCCGTGCTTGAAACCTTAGTTTTTGTGACTAGGATATTGGAGCCCCTGATGGGACAATGGATTAGTTGATCCAGAGCACTGGAATTTATGAATTCCAAGAACCATTGGGAAAAGGTATTGGTACCCGAGTAGCTTTCCCAGTTAATGGCAGGGTAGTTGAAATCACCCAGTATTACGGTGTTTGGTTGTATCTTAATATTTTCCAGTATGTTTAGAAAGGTGTAGTGAAAATCTTGGGGCATGGTGGGGGATTTGTAGCAAGCTACAATTTGGATTGTAGTCTTACCTAGTGTTAGTTGCACCTGGAGAATTTCAGATGCATTGTGTTGGGCAACTAGCCTTGAGGTGTGTATATCCTTGGTGAATATGGACACTTCTCCACCTTTAGTGTTTCAGTCTTGGTTTGGTGGCCAAAAAGTGGGAGCACATTCTCCTACAGGCTGCTGAGAGAGGATCTTTGCCTGGCTTACAGGGCTTCCTCAGATCCAGCCTTGCTGGATCTGTTGCACATGTACAAAACAAACAGCATCAGAAACAGTAGATCCAGGGATCTGAACTTTGCCTGTGACATAAACAGAACATGCTAGAGAGACAGACATGTGTCCCAAAGGATCCCTGCACTATGGAATATACTCCCCATCCATGTAAAACAGAGTTCATCTTTGACCCTATTCAAACAAAACCTTGACAGTTGGATGGGAAATCATAAGTTTACCTCCGGTCAGACCCCATGTCCCTTATGGACAGAGGCCGTCAATAAAAAAAGTATTATCCTAAATAATCCCCATACAAATCATTAGCTACCTGCCTACTAACATGTCCCTATTTGATAATTGGGACATAATGGTTTATAGTGCATGGTTAGGCTTGTAAGGGCCCTCGTGGTCGTTAGCTTTGTAACAACCTATGAAAAAAAAAAATCTTCCCTTTTTCCCACTTTTCTGAGATTTAAAAAAGTTCAAGTTACAGGCTTGCTGTTGTTGAACTGTTTTGTAAGTTTCTGTGAGGCCATTTTTGCTTGGGCTAAAGGAAAGTCTCTCTGTTGATCAGTGGCAGTGATAAACATTGAGCTGCTTCCCTGCCCCCCGTGGGAGTGGTTACTGACTTGAAACTGTAGTTTTATTGGCCAAAAGGGGTCATTTCTAAAACTCCTTCATCTTCCTCTCTTAAAACCTAGTTGCCTCGTGGTTTTGGCGTCTTTTCAAGCTTGTTGGCTGTTGGTGAAGCACCCACCAAGAGGAGAAAACGCTGAGAGAAGAAAGGAGCCACTTTTGAGATTTTAAGTATTTTTCCTCTGTTTATTTGATAAGTTTTTCTGCATAGCTGCCTAGTTTGAGCATTTTCTGGCTTGTTAAACTTGATTTCTGCATTAGTAGCTGTATTTAGAGCACAACCAAAAGCTGTATACTGAATTTCCTGTTTGCACTTAATTTTAAAATCGTTTTTTCTCAAAACTTGCATATTTTCTGTCTTTGACCTAGCACTCTTGTGTGGGGTCATTTACTGCACTGTTATAACTTGATATTACTTGTGAACCTCTGCTATCTCTGAAAAAACAAAACAAAAAAAAATCTTGCTTTTTCCCACTTTTCTGAGATTTAAAAGTTCAAGTTACAGGCTTGCTGTTGTTGAACTGTTTTGTAAGTTTCTGTGAGGCCATTTTTGCTTGGGCTAAAGGAAAGTCTCTCTGTTGATCAGTGGCAGTGATAAACATTGAGCTGCTTCCCTGCCCCCCGTGGGAGTGGTTACTGACTTGAAACTGTAGTTTTATTGGCTGTTTTGGGTCAGTTCCTGGCTCTTTCCAGCCCCTGCTATCAAGCACGCTTTAGAGTGCTTTAGCGCGATTTAGCGCGGAGTTGCCACTAGAGCAGCATCGGGCAGTGCTGGTTTAACAAGGTTAAACTTTTTCTGGCTCCATAAAGTCTGTTCTTCATTTTTTCCCTTAGAACTGCTCTACTAGTAATCTAAACAGTATATCCCTTAACTAAAAAGCGCAGCACTTGTTCCTAAAAGCTTTTACTTGTCTTAAAAGCATCTTCTTTTCAGGTTTAGCACTTCTGTATTATACAAAGTCCCTCACTAGCAACCCCCCCCCCAGCAGTACCCACTTCCTTACTAAGTCCTCTCTTATTCAGTTACACCCCTAACTTCTAAATTTCTCTAGCATGTCGAAGGGCCAGATGCTGGCGTTCTCTCCTGTCCAGTTGGTGAATTTGGGAATATTGAGGCAATGTTACAGTTGCCTCATGTACACTGACAACCCTCTCCTCCTCCCACATAACACAAATACTTGCGAGAGATGCAGCTATTTAGCCAAACTGGAGGCTGAGCTCTCTCAACTCAGGACTGGCAAGACCAGACAGGAGGAGAAGGCAACTACACACACCACAAAACCAGTCTCACATAAAGCTATCACAACAATGAGTCAAACACATAAACACACAAAGTCATACTCGGAGGCTCTGAGCAAAAATTTACCTAAACAGCAGAGGCCTCCAAAGCAGACATCCAAGCAACTGCCACCTCATGACACACCCCAGGCAACACATAAACCACAAAATCAGTGTGCAAAGCAGTCACAGCCCTTAAGGCCAAATACAACACCAAACATACTTGTCATAGGTGACTCCATAGTCAGACACACTGACATCCCACTCACCAGGCTGAACAAGAAGAGAGTCACACTAAGCTGCCTATCGGGCGCTAGAATCCGCCACATAACACAAGCACTCGGGTCACTCCACAGCAAGTACAAATATGACACAGTCATTGTCCATGCTGGTGTGAACGACCCGAGACGTACCTCCCTGGACTACATGAAAAGAGACATAGAGGAGCTCTCTGATTATGTAGCCCAGGCAGGTATGACCCTGACCCTGACCCTGAGCAGTATCCTTCCTTCACCAAGAATGATGCCACAACATAGAGACAAGATGATCAGCTTTAACAATTGGCTTAATTTCTGGTGTCATTCAAAGGGGATCCAGTGTCTGTCTGCCTGGGATGACATGCTTGACAAGCCACGCTGCTTCGCTAGGGACGGCTTGCACCTGTCACCCCTGGGATTCCGGATATTGGCTAAGGCTCTTGCACCCCCATAGTGCCTTTTTTAGGCAAGGCTCAAATTCTAAACCTACCACCCTAGAAAACAAAAATGGGAAGAAACTAAGCGTAATGCTGCTCAATGCCAGAAGTCTAAATCTCAAAATGCACGCTCTCGAGGCCCTTCTCAGTATGGAGAACATCGATGTCTGTGCTGTGACTGAAACCTGGTTCAAGGCTCTTGAGAGCACCCCGGCACTATCAGGTTTTACCTCATATCATGCGTTCCTGCCCCAAAACCCGGACCACACCACAAAAGGAGGGGGTGTATCCATATTCATCAAGGATACCCACACCTCCAGGTTGGTGGCAACGCCTAAGCATCGGAAACCATCCAGGTGCAATTAACCATAGGCAAAACTGCTCTACAATTTGTAGCATGCTACAGGCCACCCTCTCAAACTCAGGAACCCCACACAGCCTTCCTGAAGACACTGGAGGGTATAAATGTATCTCCAAACACCATTATATTGGGTGACTTCAACTACCCGAATATAGACTGGGAACATTACTCAAGCCCCAACTTTCTAGCCCAAAGGTTCCTGGAGTTCATAAATTCAAATGCCATGGAACAACTAGTCACCGTTCCCACAAGAGGAGAAAATATACTAGATCTCATCATCACAAACATGGGAATGCTCCACACCGGAAGTATATCCCTCATTGGTGAGATCAGATCACAAACTTATCTCACTGGAAATCCACATCCTGCCCCCACCCCAAACAAAAAAGACCACAGTGAAGAACTTCTCTAAAGCAAACTTCACACTACTCAAGACTGGTGTGGTATCCTTCAAGGCCCCCGAGCCAGTGGAAACCACAACCCAAGCTGCAGAAGCCCTTACAAATGCCTTCTACGAACACCTCCAGGACTGCATGGATCAGGCAATCCCTAATAAAACCAAGACTCTTTCCACCAAGGGCAAACGTCCAGCCTGGTGGACCCCAGCCATAAACAAACTTTACAATAAGAGGAGAAAGCTGTTACATGATAGAGCAAAATCCATAAAAGAGAAGACACCCTTGATCATTATTAGTAAAAAAATACGAGCACTCATAAAATCATCCAAGGCCAAATTTGAGAGAAAAATTGCAATAGATTCAAAAGACAATCATAAGGCCTTCTTCAGCTATGTTAGAAACCTGGGTGGAAACTCCCAGATATGCGCAGAATTAGTCCAAAATGATAGAAAAATCAGTGAACCCACAGACATTGCCAACATACTGGCAGACAGGTTCAGTGCAAACTTCACCCCCCTCCTCCCCCCAAAAGGAGAGATAACTATCCCAGCGGAGTGTAGCCTCCCAGACATCTCTAATGCGCAGGTGAAAGCTGCTCTCTCTAAAGCTAAAAACACAGCATCAATGGGACCGGATGGTGTCCCCGGCTGTGTGCTACACGAACTCAACGAGGAACTAAACCCGCATAGAAGGCAGCTGTTTAATCTTAGCCTTACCACAGGATACGTGCCCAAGGAGTGGCGTACGGCAACTGTGGTCCCACTCCACAAAGGCGGTACCTCTACGGACCCTGGAAATTACCGCCCCATAAGCTTAACAAGCCTGGTCTGAAAAGCTATGGAGAGGATCATAATGGAACTCATAAACAAAGACATAGGGGACTTGCAGACATTGGACACGACCCAGTTTGGCTTTGTCAAGGGCAGATCATGCCTTTTGAACTTGGTCGACTTCTTTGAAACAGTCACCAAGGCCATTGATGAGGGAAAGGCAGTCCATACATGCTACCTAGACCTCGCAAAAGCTTTCGACACAATACCCCACTCGGATATTATAGAGAAACTTACCAGCTTAAATGTAAACCCATATGTCGCAACATGGGTTGCAAACTGGCTAAAGGACAGAACCCACAGGGTTAGAGTTGCTGGCGCCATGTCAGACTCCAAGCCGGTCACAAGTGGGGTCCCACAGGGCTCAGTCCTTGGCCCCCTGTTGTTCGGCATCTACTTCTCAAATGTACAGGCAAACATAGGGGGACTATGGCTGACAAAGTTTGCAGATGACTGCAAACTGGGCGCCATAGTGGAAAGTACATCGGACACAGATATCCTTCAGAGGGGTCTCACGGAAACTGATAACTGGTGCCAGAGCCATGGCCTGAAGTTAAATGCCAAAAAATGTATAGTCATACCCTTCGGGAAAAACAAGGTAACCCCAAGCTACCATATAGGTGGCAATCCATTAAGCACAGAAGAGGTTATCAGGGACCTGGGGACCCAGGTTGACAGTGGCCTTTCTTTTGACACTCACATTGCTAAAGTGGTTAGAAAGACCTTCTACATTGCCCACCTGATTATGAAGGGATTCACATCCAGATCAAGTGAGGTCATCGTTCCCCTGTACTCTTCACTTATCAGACCAATGATCGAGTACAATGCCCCATTCGGGATGTATCTCACCCGACACCTGCAGCAATTGGAGAGACCCCAAAAGTTCCTCACCAAAAGGATAAAGGGACTCCTAAATCTGTCATGTGCTGCCAGACTGAAGAAACTCCAACTCTATTCAGTCGCATACCGCTTGCTCAGAGGTGACCTGTGCCTGACATACAAGGCCATGTCCAACCCGGAATTAATGGACATGCTCCACCTCAAAAAATCCAAATCTACCAGATCCACTAGAGCAAGCGACTTAAACCTTAGCACGGATATAAATAGGACATGCTGGAGGGATAGATTTGTCACCCAGAGACTCCCTATGCTGTGGAATAAAATCCCAGTCCATGTGAGGCAGAGCACCTCGCTGGCTCTGTTCAAGAGAAATCTTGACCGGTGGATGGGAGATCGTAGGTTTATCCCAGGAATCATCTCTGTGTCACTGCTGGACAGAGGCACAACAAACTAACGGGCACAGTATTTTTTAACATAAGGGGTGGCATAAGCCACAAAACTTTGGGCTAGGCTTATAAATGCCTTAGGGCAGATAGCCTAGTATAAACCTATGAACCTATGAAAATAACATCCAGCATGACCCCTGGCAGTTTGATTTTGTCATGGGTAGATCATGTCTGCTAAATTTAATAGACGTCTTTGAGAAGCTCACAGAGACAGTTAATAGTTGTCATTCTGTCTTTGCTGCCTAGCTTGATCTGGCCAAGGCATATGACACCATACCCAATGGTGGTATTGCAAACAGACTAAGAACCCTAAACACTGACCTTAGAAAGTAAAAAGGTAAGTACTGGTGTATCTCATGGCTCAGGTCTACGATCCCTATTTTTTGGCATATACTTCTTCATTATGCAAACCATAAACCAAGACCTATGTCTAACTAAGTTTTCTGATATCTGTAAGTTGGATGTTATTGCTAAACAACTATCTAATACCAATTCATTACAGCCAGCGCTGACATTCACTAGCTGTTGGTATATGGAGAATGGTATCAGAAATGCAGTAATTTCACATTTGGAGATCAAATTTCTCTCTTGGTGTAAACTATAGCAAATACTCAAATCCAAGTTGACAAGGTAGTCCAGGATCCTGGCACAAGTATCAATAATGCCCTCTTTTTTAAACACCATGTAGCATCATTAGTAAGAAAAAGTATTCTGTCTAGCATGACTAACATATAAAAGCATATCATTCAGATCAAAAGAAGTTATTATACTTTTATACAAAGCTCTGATTAAATCAGTTATAGAGTACAGTGCCCCCTTTCTGTCTAGACACATCAGGCAAAGTGAAAGGATCTAGAGGTTCCTAACAAAAATGATTACTGGCCTGAAAACCCCAGACTACAAGAAGAGGCCTGAAGACATATCCCTATAATCAGTCTCTTAAAAGTTGTTATACAGAAGTCTGTGTCTGGATTTCTGTGCCGTTAAGCACCCAACCATTTTTGATCTCTTGCATTTCTGCAAGACCAACAGCTCCACAGATATCAAAACTTAGGACTTAAATATCCACCAACATATAAATAAAACTTGATCAAGAGACAGCTTTATAATGGGACAGAATGACAACACAGCTCTATTACCACTATTTTCTGTTCAGTAAGAACTGTCATGTTTTCATGCAATGCTAAAAAAAGAAACAACTCAAGTTTTGTACTATACTACCATCTGTTGTCTTAGTTTTTATAAGTTTTGATACATAATGTTAGGTTTTATATGTCTGTGTATTCTACTTATTCTACTTTTGTCTATATTTTATTTGACTGTATTAATTGTGGAGCTTTTCTCCCCGGGCCTCCACTGAAAATGGGTTCCTGACCCAGTGGACTTTCCCGGTCAACAAATGTCAATAAATACATAAAATATACTCAATGCTTACCCATCTCTGGAATAAATTATCCTTGCTTGTTAAGTAAAGTGACACCCTTGCATTCTTTAAATCAAACTATGGTGACTGGATGGATATTTGCAAATTCATCCCTGGAAAAACCTGCTTTGCCTTTTTATTTGTGGACAGTGCATCCTGAGGATGGGTATTCACAAGGCATAGATGGCCTCAGGACTCACTTGCCTTGGAATTCATATTATCTTAGACAGGTTTGGCTGATGACAACATTACAGCAAAAGGAGGGAAGTAGGTATTGTTACTGGAGAGACAGCATTAACCCCTCTTGGAAAGTATTCTGTGTTTGTGTCAAAAATAATCTTGGTCATGTTTCAGTTACTTTTGTTAAGATTGCAGTGGTCTCCATCTGAGGTGGATGAAATCCTGGGAAGACAGTGATTATAATTCTAATCTGCATCTGTGCAATGTAAAACTTATTTGCAGCAGGTGTTACCAGTTACTTTTTACAACAGTACACATTTATCACATACTCTTAGGGCCAATCATCTCTCACATAATTGGTTTGGTGGCAACAGTGTGAATCATGAGACTATAGTCCCTTCCCCTTGCACATTTAAACTTATTAGAAACACTAACCATCCAACCCAATACCACATTCATGGGCGACTTTAATTATTCCACTATTAACTTTGAATCCTACACAACACCAAATGTACAGGCATAGAGATTCCTGGATTTTGTAAACATAAACTCCCTAAACCAGATAGTCAGTACACTAACCAGGGGTGCAGCTGTACTGGATCTGGTCCTCACTAATATGGGAGGTTGCTGCACAGGGCCTACTGTAATGTCTTCCCTGGTAAGGTCAGACCACAAAATGGTCTCCATTGAAGTAAAAATAAAACCTGGACCCCCAGCTAAACCTGGAATATTCAGGAACTACTCTAAGGCTAACCTCCTGCTATTAAGGCTAAAGGTGGCAAAATGTCAAGCCCCCTTAAACCCTGAGAACACTGCTGCCTGTGCAGAACTCTTCACAGAAATCCTGCAAAAGCATGTTAATAGTTGCATAGAGTCAGCTGTTCTCACCAGGAAAAAGTATAGAACTAACTCAAAAAACAAGCCACCCTAGCGGAATCACAAAATCAATAGGCTGTATAACAGAAGGAAGAAAATCATGGCAAAAATTAGGAGATGCAGCACCTAGCAGGATAAAAGCACTCTCATCAAACTAAACAAACATCTGAGGACAAATAAAGTCTACCAAAGCCAAATTTGAGGTGAATTTGGCCTCCCAGGCCAAGGACATCCACAAGGCATTCTTTAGCTATGTCTGCAACCTCAAAGACAATACACAGTTTTGTGGAGAGCTCATTGTAAATGGAGCCACCTATACTGAGCCAGAAGATATAGCAAACCTACTGGTTGATAAATTCAGCTCCAACTTTAACCTTCTCTCCCCCTCAACCTTCCCTCAGGAAATACCATCGAATGTAACTCCCCCTGCTATCACTAGGGAACAGGTCCTTAATGCTCTGTCTCTAAAGCCAAGAACACTGCATCAATGGGCCCAGACAATATCCCATGATGCCTTCTAAACAGCATGAAACCTGACCTATCAGGGCCTTTGGAATTGCTATTTAACTATAGTCTCCAAACAGGCTTCATGCCTCATGAATGGAGAACAGCAACAGTCATCCCTCTGCACAAAGGTGGGCCATTTACAGACCCTGAAAACTACAGACCTATAAGTCTCACTAGTCTTATATGTAAAGCCATGGAAAGAATTATCATGGAAATGATCAATGGTGATATAGTAAACCTCTAGACACTGGACCCAACCCAGTTTGGTTTCATCAAGGGCAGATCATGCCTACTCACTCTGGTGGACTTATTTGAGAAGGTCACCAAAGCAGTGGATGAGGGCAAAATGGTTCACACTGCCTACCATGTCTTGGCCAAGGCGTTTGACACAGTACCCCACTCAGGCATTGTTGACAAACTCAGGAGGTTAGGTACCAACTCATATGTCACCTGGTAGATAGCCAACTGGCTCACAGACAGGACCCAAGAAGTTAGAACTGGGGAGTCCACCACTACAAAGAAGCCATTCCTTTTTTGCATGTACTTCTCTGACATCAAGGCCAATGTCAGTGGTCTCTGGCCGACTAAATTTGCAGATGATTGCAAATTAGGAGCGGTCATTGAATCCCACACTGACATAAATGTTCTCCAGGAGGGGCTGACAGACAAATAAATGATGTCACAGCCATGGACTAAAACTAAATGCCAAGAAATGCATAATAGTATCCTTTGGGAAGTCATCCACCACTGGTAACTATCATATTGACAATACGCCCCTTACAGTTGACCCAGTAGTCAGGGACTTAGGGGCACACATACATAGTAATCTACCCTTTGACCATCACATGTCTACAGTAGTGAGGAAATCATTCTATGTTGTGCATCTTATAAACAAAGGTATGACATCTAAGTCCAAAGAAGTCATTGTTCCACTGTATTCGGCATTCATCAGACCTATCATTGAGTGCAGTGCCCACTTTGGTATGTACCTAACCAGGAATAGCCAACAATTGGAACATCCACAGAGGTTCCTCACTAAAAAGATAAGATACAGGGCTTAGGTAAAATGCCCTATGCAGACCACCTCAAGGCTCTATCCCTGTATTCTGTCTTCTACAGGCTTTTGAGGGAGCTCTATGCCTGACACACAGGGCATTGTCAGACCCCACTCAGATGGACCTCCTGCATATCCGCAAAACAAACAGCACCAGAATTACCCATTCTAAATACTTAAACCTTGCCTGTGATATAAATAGGACCTGCTGGACAGACATGTATGCATCCTAGAGATTACCCTGTCTCTTTAACAGGCTCCCCATCCATGTGAAGCAGAGTTCCTCCCTAGCCCAATTCAAGTGCAATCTGGGCAATTGGATGGGGAACAGGAAATTCACCCCTGGTTTATAGGTTCATAGGTTTATACTAGGCTATCTGCCCGAGGGCATTTACAAGCCTAGCCCATAGTTTTGTGGCTTACGCCACCCCTTTAGTATGGGGAACTATACCCATTATTTTGCTGTGCCTCTGTCGAGCAGTGACACTGAGGTAATCCCTGGGGTATATCTGCGATCTCCCATCCATTGGTCAAGATTTCTCTTGAACAAGGCTAGCGAGGTGCTCTGCCTCACATATACCGGGATTTTGTTCCACAGCATAGGGAGTCTTTGGGTGATGAATCTATCCCTCCAGCACGTCCTATTAATAGCCATGTTGAGGTTTAAGTCTCCCGCCCTTGTGGCTCTGATGGATCTAGATTTATTGAGGTGAAGCATATTCATCAAATCTGGTTTTGACATGGCCTTGTATGTCAGGCACAGGTCACCTCTGAGCAAGCGGTAAGCGACTGAATAGAGCTGAAGTTCTTTCAGTCGGGCAGCATAGGACAGATTTTTGAGACCCTTTATCCTTTTGGTGAGGAACTTTTGTGGCCTCTCCAGCTGCTGCAAGTGACGGGTCAGATACATTCCGAATGGGGCATTGTACTCAATCATTGGTCTGATGAGTGATGAGTACAGGGAAACTATGACCTCCCTTGATCTAGATGTGAATCCCTTCATGATAAGGTGGGCAATGTAGAAGGTCTTCCTAACTACTTTAGCTACATGGGTGTCGAATGACAGGCTACTGTCGACCTGGGTCCCCAGGTCCCTAATAACTTCTTCTGTGCTCAGTGGATTGCCACCTATGTGGTAGCTAGGGGTAACCTTGTTTTTCCCGAAGGGTATAACTATGCATTTTTTGGCATTTAACTTTAGGCCATGGCTCTGGCACCAGTTATCCGTTTCTGTGAGACCTTTCTGAAGGATATCTGTGTCAGATGTGTTTTCGACTACGGTGCCCAGTTTGCAGTCATCTGCAAACTTTGTCAGCCATAACCCTCCTGTGTTTGCTTGTACTTCGGAGAAGTAGATGCCAAACAAGAGTGGGCCCAGGACTGAGCCCTGTGGGACACCACTTGTGACAGGTTTAGAGTCTGACATGGCGCCAGCAACTCTGACCCTGTGGGTTCTGTCGCTCAGCCAGTTTGCAACCCATCTTGTGATGTATGGGTTAACATTTAAGCTGATGAGTTTTTCAATGATACCCGAGTGGGGTATTGTATCGAAAGCTTTCGCCAGATCGAGGTATGCTGTATGGACTGCTTTTCCCTCATCAATGGCTTTGGTGACTGTTTCGAAAAAGTCAACCAAGTTTAAAAGGCATGATCTGCCTTTGACAAAGCCAAACTTTGTTGGATCCAAAGTCTGCAAATTCCCTATGTCTTTGTTTATGAGATCCATTATGATCCTCTCCATGGCTTTGCAGATAAGGTTTGTCAAGCTAATGGGCCGGTAATTTCCTGGGTCGGTGGAGGCACTGCCACTCCCTGGGTACGTATCCAGAGGTGAGACTATGATTAAACAGCTGTCCTAGCTGTGGGTTTAATTCCTCGTTGAGTTCGTGGAGCACACAGCCGGGGACACCATCAGGTCCCATGGATGCTGTGTTTTTTGCTTTGGAGAGAGCAGTTCTCACTTGGGCGTTAGAGATGTTTGGGGGGCTACAATCGTTTGGTATAGATATCTCACCTTTTGGGGGGGAGGGGGGGGAGAAGTTTGCACTGAACCTGTCAGCCAGTATGTTGGCAATGTCTGTAGGTTCAGTAATCTTCACATCATTTTGAACTAGTTCTGAGCATATCTGGGAGTTTCCTCCCAGATTTCTAACATAGCTGAAGAAGGCCTTATGATTGTCTTTTGAGTCTTTAGCTATTTTTCTCTCAAAGTTTGCTTTGGATGATTTTATGAGAGCTCTTAGTTTTTTACTTGTAGTGATCAAAGGTGTCTTACCTTTTAAGGATTTTGCTCTATCTTGTAGTAGCTTCCTCCTTTTGTTGTAGAGTTTGTTTATGGCTGGGGTCCACCAGACTGGACGCTTACCTTTGGTACAAAGAGTCTTTGTTTTGCTTGGGATTGCCTTATCCATGCAGTCCTGTAGGTGCTGGTAGAAGGCATTTGTAAGTGATTCAGCGGCTTGGGTACTGTTTTCCGCCGGCTTTGTGCCTTAAAGGAGACCACACTAGTCTTTAGAAGTGTGAAGTCGGCTTTGAGAAGTTCTTTACTGTGGTCTTTTATTTCAGGTGGGGTGGGATGAGGACCTCCAGCGAGATTAGTTTGTGATCTGATCTCACCAGTGAGGGGTATACTTCCGGTGTTGAACATTGTGCTCCCATGTTCGTGATGATGAGATCAAGTATGTTTTCTCCTCTTGTGGGGATGGTGACCAGTTGTTCCATGGCGTTTGAGTTTATGAATTCCAGGAACTTTTGGGCTAGGGTATTTGGGCTTGAGTAGTGTTCCCAGTCTATATTAGGGTAATTGAAGTCACCTAGTATGATGGTGTTTGGAGATACATTTATCCCCTCCAGTGTTTTCATGAAAGCCATGTGAGGTTCCTGAGTTTGTGAGGGTGGCCTGTAACATGCTACAATTTGCAGAGCAGTCTTGCCTATGGTTAATTGCACCTGGATGGTCTCCGATGCATCGTGCGTTACCACCAATCTTGAGGTGTGGGTGTCCTTGATGAATATGGATACCCCCCCTCCTTTCTTGGTATTGTCCGGATTTTGGGGCCGGAACGCATGGTATGAGGTAAAACCTGATAGTGCTGGGGTGCTCTCAGGAGCCTTGAACCAGGTTTCTGTCACAGCACAGTCATCGATGTTCTCCATACTGAGAAGGGCCTCGAGTGCGTGCATTTTGAGATTGAGACTTCTGGCATTGAGCAGCATTACCCTTAGCTTTTTTCCATTTTTGTGTTCTAGGGTGGTAGGTTTAGAATTTGAGCCTTGCCTAAAAAAGGCACTATGGGGGTGGCAAGAGCCTTTGCCAATATCCGGAATCCCAGGGGTGACAGGTGCAAGCCGTCCCTTGCGAAGCAGCGTGGCTTGTCCAGCATGTCATCCCAGGCAGACAGACATTGGATCCCCTTTGAATGACACCAGAGTTTAAGCCAATTGTTAAAGTTGATCATCTTATCTCTGTTTAGCACCTATGTCTCTAATGAACATAGGCAACCTATAAATTGTTCAGCTCCCAGGCCCTAGCTTGTAAATGTTTTGTCTCCCAAGCCCCTGCTTACACTTATCAAGGGTATTAGAACTTGTCAGAGATTTGGGATGCATGGCTAGGCTTAAAAAGGCCCTTGTGGTTGTTAGCCTAGTAAACACCTTTGAACCAAATGGTGGTAGTAGGTGGGATAGTATGCTCATTTGCTGCAATAACGAAAATAAAGGTAAGTTACAGCTACTAGTAAAGAGAGGTTCTGAATAAGAATAATTATGTTATCCAGTGCATATACATTTAAATGCAATGAGTTGTTTGCATGACGCTATAACTTGACACATTTTTCTAAAGACACCAGTCCAAATGTAGATCCCCTGGAGTTCAACCACATCTTTTGTAAATGTCTTCACCATACAGACACTACAATTCTCACAAGCCAAGTGATCCAAAATATTAGGTAAACTAACTTAAGGTGCTGAAGTTTTTTTTTTTTTTTTTTTAATTCAGGCGAGTAACTTTTGACCCAGTGGTTTTACTTATGTCATGAATTAGTGATGCATCTCTACTTTACTGTTAGCGTCTTTCAGTCACAGTACTTATTGTTTGAGAAATGTTATACTTAGTACCGGTTTAAATTTGTTAACCAAATGAAATGCAAATTACATATTTCGTTTATTATAAGCTTTCTTGTAAGTCTGACTACACAGCTTGATGTCTTGAAAAATCATAACATTAGTGCGAGACATAGTGGAATTGTAAAACTGGGTGAGAATACCTAAATGAGAACTGTAAACACGTTAAGAGACGTCATAATCTCACTGTTCATGGCTGTAGCATGTTATACAGCTCTACATAACCACTGCATTACTATTTCATAAATTCATTACACACCTCCCGGGGTGTTTATATTTCCTTTTGGAGAGTTCTCTGTTTCTATGCATTCAGACTTTTCAGAAGTAAATATCGTTATTTCGTTAAAATATGTATTTTATGTCTCTTGAGTTAATAAACAAAACCAACAAGCTTCTTCAAGGTACTCGAAACTTCAAATCCCATAATGGTATGGGCTTTATGTAAATACATCGGAAGTGTAGTGTCAAGTTATCGCGCAGAGATCCTGCGGTAGACTTATATCCGTTAAACTATTAGTCGCGGAAAGGCAAGTCCGATTCGGGTGTATTACTAGTCCTCCCCTGTTTGTGAACATTTTGTGTGAATCGTAAGGTAACATCCGAGCGCGGGTATTATGGCCGATAAGATGGACATGTCCCTGGATGACATTATCAAGTTAAATCGTTCTCAACGTGGCGCGGGTCGTGGAGGCCGAGGCGGCGGCCGGGGTCGTGGAGGAGCTGCGGGACGGGGTGGTGGCGGGATTGCAAGAGGAGGTGGTGGTGGCCGCGGGGCCGGACCCATGCGGAACAGACCCAACTTGAATCGGGGCCGAAATCGGCCCACACCGTACACCAGGGTAGGATCTTTAGCGGCCTATGCCGAGCTTCTCCTGCGGGGGCGAGCAAACGGCAGGGCCTTCAGTGGTTCAGGGGAGACGGGATGAAATTAGATGCCTACTGCCGGGCCATTGAAGCGAGAGGAGCCCGGTGGCGGCAGATTTGGGCAGACGGGGCTGGGTTTAGACGGGCGGGCCTGTTTAGAGGGAGTGAGTGTTGCCTTGGTACGAAGCATCGCAAGAGTGGTGATTCGCTGCTGTTCCGCCAGACGAAGAGAGGTGAAAAAGGGAAAACAGATGGAATGGCCGACTAAGAGAGCGTGTTGGGGGCTGGCTGCTGCAGGCCCCGCTTGCCCATTTTCAGACATCGAAGAAAGACTGAACTGTATTATTTTGGACTTAATTCGTTGACCCTAACTGCTCTAATTTTGTTTGCGGTCTTTGCTCCTGTCAGGCATCATAATTTGAAGAATGTTTGTAAATAGTCCCAGTTATTTTGCAGCTGATGGATATAAAATAAAAGCCGTGTGATTCAGGTTGGTGTGGATCTTTGGCCGCAGTGTAATGTTAAGCTGCGATCTCGCTCAGAGTCGAAGACTGTGACTCCTTATGTCCCCTACGGCTTCCTGGATGTCAGTTTTGAGACTGTTGATTTCAGTGGAACGCTACAACTTAACGGCTGTAGGCCTAAAACTGAACTGTATGCACATAACTTTCGACCTGAACTGGCAAGTGTGAAGTGTGGTAGGCTTAACTGCCGTATGCAAGTTTCTCGGACTTCCTGGCAGTGCTTTAAATCTGCATTTTTCGTATGGAAAGAGCGACCGTCGACGGCACGGTGCGGCAGGGGCCTCAGCAGCTGGAGCCGCACCTCTCGGATGCATTGGGCCCACTTGGGAGGTGGAGGAGAGAACTGGTTTACAGCAAGTATGATGCTTGTGTCCAAGCCTGACTTTACTCCGTCTCTATATCACTTCAGGAGCTAGGATAGCAGCATGCCAACAGGAGGATATCCAGAGCAGGAGACAACTTTAGTAATACTAACCGTGTATCTTAACTGGGGATGTTAAAATTGAGTGTTCTGAGCTACATTGTATGCTATGCAGTTTTCAGAACTGCAGTATCCTTTGCTACGTAAGCTAAGGGCATAAGACCTACAAGCTGGTCTGCTATCGGAAAGTTGGATTGCAGTTTCAGCCTGGGGGATTCACCAAAATAGGATGCATGTATGCATTGCCCCCCTCCTTTTTGTTTTTCTTAATGGTGTACCGTGCTCCTAATTTGTGTTGCTGTTGAGGCAGCTTTTTAACGTTTCCACATATGTTTTTCACGTTTGCGTTTTAAGATCTGGGAGGCTGTTTGTGAATTTAAATTGAAAAACATTTTCAGAGTTTTCAGTTTCCTCTCTTGTTAATGTTTTATTCCTAATTTAGATGTGGAGTTTGCAGTGTTTTAGATGTGCTGGAGAATAGAAAACCTACCTCCATCTTAGAAGTACATGGGCATGCTCTTGTCACTGAGATTAGTATTCCTTATGTACAAAACACTACTGGGTACAAAATGATGTTTTGTGTAATTTTAATGTTTACATTTTGAATATCCTGTTAGGATCATGCATTTGTCTCTTGTAGATCGCTGTCAAGAAGTAAACTAATGTTTACATTAGGAAGTTTGGTTTAGTTGTATAGTTAGAAAAGTTGGTTTGTAAAGGTCTGTTGGGGGGGTGGGGGGTAAGGCAGTAGTTAAGATATAGTACATGTAATTTGTAAGCAAATGTAACTTGATATATCAGCAGTTAGTACATTTCCGTGTCTCATCTCTGGTCGTACGTATATACCTGAAAGCAAGGAGATTTGACAGTTATGAAAGTTTAAGCCTGTAGAAAAGTTGAGTATCCCTTGTCAAGTTTGACAGCCTCATTAGTTGCAGCTACAGTAATTAACCTGGGGATTACTAAATTGATGGCTAAAAGTGTGTGTTATGTGGAATTGGCTAAGGTGCTGTTTGCTCTCTCAACAGAAAAAGACAGATGTACTGGACTAGGAATCCCTAATTTAACAAAAACCATTGAAAAATGTAGGTCATCTGTGGTATACAATGGTAGGCAAATGGCGTCTTGAGTTTTGCTGCTTCACATTGGTAGGGTTCTTTGACTTGAGCATTGGATAGAAAATTGAAACTGAAATCAAATGTTTTTGCAGGCCCTTTACTTTGTGGGGGGAGTAGCAGAAAGTTTTTGCAGTTTTATCATTGTGTACATGTCTTTCAAACTTTTGGGAGAAAGTTTTTAATTAATCAAGTAGGTAGTCAGCAAGGCATGTCTCTGCTCTCTTTCAGCCCAGGACCCTTCCGGATAGGTGGCAGCATGACCTCTTTGATAGTGGATTTGGGAGCGGTGCTGGTGGCATGGAGACTGGTGGGAAGTTGTTGGTGTCCAACCTCGATTTTGGAGTGTCTGATGCAGATATTCAGGTAAGTTAGAAATCTATCTTTCAGTTACTGTGATTGTTTTCTTTAGGCGGTATGAATGGGTTCCTACATGAGTGGATCTATTTAAAAGTAAAAATGGAGGTGAAGTACCCAAGCCTGCAGTATTTCTAGAGACAAGTTCAGAAAATATCCTCTTGATATTGATGCTTTTCCTGTAATATCTGCCTTAATGGTGGGGGGTGTGCTCTTCTGGGTGGATGACACTAGGATTTCATCCTAATAGTATTGTTTCATTGGAAAAAGATTGCTCTGGGGCGGGACTGCACAGGTTGGGGGGGGGGGTTCCTGCCTTGATCACTGCCTGAAGGGGAGTGGCCACTCCTGCTTTACTTAATCTGTATCACGTGAGGAAATTAAAACTGGGGAAAAAATAGGTACCAGTCCTTAGATTTTTATTTTGTGGTGTGGCTCTGGTAACTGCGTGTTACTAAGATGCCTAGACTATTTGGAGGGTGAAATTGAAGTGTATTAACCCACCACCAAGTTCGTGCAGGAATGGGTGTGCTCGCTGTGATCGACATGCTGGAGGGTGGGGATTAACAATGTGCCATGATTGACATGCAATGCAAATGTAATGGTAAATCAGTGTCATGTGGCAGAAACAGTAGAATTAAACAGATTATTTAATAAGCACAATAATGACATGAATGGCCTTTCCATTCAAATGTTCCACAAGCCTCTTGAAAACCAAATACTGTTTTGAAAGAAAATACATTCAAAACTAAATTGAAATATTAATTGTTACTCATTTCTTCATATATTACACCTTTGTAAAGGGGTTTAATTTTTTAATAACTGAACTAAACCTGTACAAAGACTCTTATGTGAAATAAATAAGGGGGGAGAATATGGAGCCTTTAATAATAACTTCAATCAGGCAGCTCACTGCACAGCTACAAAATATCATTGCCAGGATAACTTGTCTGCCTTACGCCCTTTGCACTACGACAGCGTCCTAACTACAGTCCTAAACAGCATATGGGTCTATTCACTGAATTGACTCTATTTTGCTGTAATGTGTATGTTTGTAAGAGAATGTAGGACAGGACAGACGGCACTTTACCCTTTTTGAACCTAAACATAGTTACAAGGAATCACTCTCACAGCCCTGCACATATTTTCATGGTATATCTTGAAAGCAAATGCAAGTCTTCACTAATGTCATGGTCTGTCAACTGTCAACTCTCCCTTTTTAATGGACGTCTTGATTTTTGACTAATTTAGCTCTCTACCTCTTAATCAATGCTAAAACTGGTGACACATGGAGAAAAAGTGATGACTTACTCTTAATAAATAATGACAATTACTACTTTTACTTCAGAAAATGTATATTTCACATTCTTTATTTTAAAATAAAGTAGTAGTGATGTTGTTGTCTTTCGGCTTTTCCCGGTTAAGGGTCGCCCCAGCGGAACTCCGGTCCACTAATGATTGGCAGTAGATTTTTACGTGCAGAGTTGCTGGTCCTGACGCACAGCCTTCAACGAAGGTACTCCCATTCACGCATGTTTCCACACAGAAGACGCTCTAGCTGAGAATCGAACAGGACAACGTCTTAGAGGAGACAGTGATATAGCACTAAAAATATTTAAAAACTGCTTTATTAATTGTGAAATATAGGTCTAAATTACCTTGTGTTTTGGTGGCATCTTTCAAATGGTGGGTGGTCAAAATGGTCAGATGGGGTTTGGGCGGGGCTTGCTACTGCGCAACTGGTGGGTTAATACACTTCAATTTCATCATGTGGAGTATCTAAGAGAATGCACATATTGACAGTTCTCTGAGATGGTGGAAAGAGCGTATTGCATTTCTTACCATTTCAGGGTAATGATATCCACGTTTAAATGGCATTGGCAGTTTACAGCAGTCATATGCAGAAAATGTGAAAATGGGTTGTGCCTGATGGTTGTAATCAGCGCTGTTCATTCAGCTTTTTCTTTGGTTGTAGAGAGTTGTTTTCAACTGCAGATTCCCATTTTTGTGAAGTTCTACTATAGTATAGCTTGGGTAATGATTTTGGACTTGCTAAGCTGGAAACCGAAGGCATGTCTTTGTTTACAAGAAGGGTGACATTGCAGTGTAGAGAAGTCTTTTACTGCTGATAACTGTACAGCCACTATTAAGCTTGATAATTAAGTCATAGCATGAGCAAGACGACAGGGCCTTAATTTGTCTTGCCAGTGTTCACCTTTGGATCTTCACCCCTTCTTGACTGAGTGATGGGCCAGTCGTGCTGTGGGTGAACGTATGAATATCCTAAGGTTCCTGGAAAAAAGTTCAGGAATCTTAATTGGCATATCTGAGCATCACTTAGACTGCGTATTGTCTGGATAAGGCAAAAATGTTAAAATAACAGAAAAACAAGGTGTCTTGGGTAGAAGTATCAAGTGTAACAATTTACGAAGGGCAGGTTTTGTGTGCAAAGGTTTCTGTAGTAGAAATGGGGTCATCTGTGGAGATGTTGCATGTGTTTCCGTACATATTTAAATAAAGAGCTGGCTGGGGAGGATGGAGTGAGTGGCCACTGCTGGCTTGCCCATCCGGAAGGGGGTACCAGGCCTGGCTTGCCAGAAGACTGGGCACATGGTACTAAAGAGCAGGCTCAAACTTGAATTTAATTCTGTATGTGAAGGCACATTTCCCTGAGAGGAAATAACAGGGCTCAGTAGAGTTCTCTGAATTCTGCTTTGAGTATAATTTGAAAACACTACAACTTCTGGAATTTGCATACTTGAGAGCAATGCAGTGTACTCGGGCAGTTCTGTTTTTGAAAACTATTTTTCCAGTCTCTTTCCCAAATCTTTTAGTCACCATGCTGTATATGTCCTGCTTGATTTATCCCTTTCAGTTTCTGGTCTAGACTCCACTAAACTCAGTACTGGTCTTTCAGTTAGCACTAATTCCTGTTTGGCTTCATACCAGTACTCTGGTTTCTTTAATTCTCTCCAGTGTATTCCAGTCTCCTCTTGGCTATTTTTTATCCAGCTACTTGCAGTCATCCCTATTAGTAAAATCTCTTCATTTTTGTGTTGGCTTTTCTGCTGTCATATAAATATAACGTGTGGTGGGAATGCCCTCATGGGGCTGCATCTGCATCCACAAGCTTGCT
This sequence comes from Protopterus annectens, assembly GCF_019279795.1. Taxonomy (NCBI): domain Eukaryota; kingdom Metazoa; phylum Chordata; order Ceratodontiformes; family Protopteridae; genus Protopterus; species Protopterus annectens. The sequence goes on from NC_056733.1 coordinate 206,670,382, forward strand.
CTATCCTTGGAAGAAAGCTTCAAGTTATTGTATGTGGCTCTTAAGTGGTCCTAAATTATCCCTTAATTTAACCACCTTGTTCTGTGGGGAGAATCCACTTCTCCCACTCAACTTTCTTGCCCCTTTCTCCACCCTCCTTAACTCTTTCACAGCTTCTCTGCTTAAAATAAAATGACTCACCATTATGTAAAACTAAAGGGGCTAAACAATTTTCAGTGCTTTTTACAGTTCATCCACAGTCCATGAGCTTCCAGTTTCTCTACATTATCTTAAGTGTCTTCCCACAAATTCTTGGCTGTTAGAATCTTTTTGATCCATACACTTAATTTTGCCTTGAGCTGATTGTGTAGGTATGTAATTTACTGTTGTAGGCTACAAATTAATCCTTGATTGCCTTACCAGTATACCACATGTTAAGAAATGAGACGCACACCTTTTTTTGTGTTCTCTCTCTTTCACTCAGCATCTTGGTCACCCCCTTTACCGAACACTTTTCCAAATTTGGCAAGGCAGAAATGATCCCAACCCTACTCCACCTAAACAAGCATAAAGTCATATTTGTGTTCTCCCTCTATATTCCCCCTGGAGACAATATCTCCTCCCTTGAAGATATTCTTGTTCTGGGTCTCCACCAACATTACTCACGACCATAATCCTCGGGGCCATGAACAAAACATGGGCCACAATCCAATCTCCCAGTAACTCGCTCAATATGAAATTGTATAATTTTGAGCAACTAATAAATTCCACTACCAGACCGTCCAAGAACTCAGTTATTGGAAGTACAATAGACTGGATTCTAGTATCCCATCCTCACTATATCTCTGATAGTGATGTTCTCCCAGACCCACTAGCTGGCCACTTCCCCACTTTTGCCTTCCATCACCCCTCTTCCATACAACTGACTCCTACATATATTTCCACTCGCCTAAAAAAACTTACCTTCTCAAATGCACTAAAAAGCACAAACTGGAACCCATTAGACATCACCCTTAGTGAATATAAAACGCTACGAAATAGTCAAAAACTTATTACTTCAGACCACAAAGCCTATTTCTCCACTCTCCAAACCAACCACAACACTAATCCCAAACTATTTTGGAAAAGAATCTCATCTCTCCTCAACCTGGGGGAGGGGGCCCTAGCCCTAGCCCTAACCCAGATGCCTGTGACATGGACTTGGGCAACCAATTTAATTTCTTCATAGTCTGTAAGTAAGCTAACATCATCCTTCAACACCTCTGCGACCACCTCTTGAGCCTGCACCCATCTCTTCCTCCCCTAGCATCCCTTGCCCCCCACCCTTCTCTATTAATCCCATCTCTATATCCACCATAAAAAAATTCTAAGCTTCTTGAAAAATGTATCCACCAACAACCAGTTTCTTACCCCCACACAGCATGGATTTAGATGTCATAGCACCTCCACTGACCTCCTCTCCTTCCTTGAAACAAAGCCCACAATTCTGTCCATTTCATGTCCACCCTTCTCCTTGACCTCTCCAAGGCTTTTGACACTTATTTCCCACAACCTGCTTCTGAGTAAACTCTCCAAACTAAACCATTACACTTCCTGAACCATGTGGTTCTCCAGCTACCTCACAACCAGACAAGCAGTTAAGTGGAATAAAGCCACTTAATACTCCCGCACATGTCCCCCAAAGTTGCATTTTAGGGTTCCCTACTATTCAGTATATTCATTAATGACTTCTTCAAGCCGTTCTAAACTCCAGCCTTATCCAATATGCCAACAATTCTACAATTATCTGCTCCTCCCCTTGTATCCCCACTCTAGCTTACCCAAGGTGCCTTCTGTACTGAGCAGTGGATGCTAGACAATAGTCTGTCTCTTCATGCAACCAAAACTAAATGTTATTCACCGCTTCCTTAGATAAACACTCACCTCGCAATCACCCGCAAAAATGATACTCCCCTAGAAATAGGCCCTGACACTAAACTGCTAGGAGTACTTGTAGGTGATCAACTAAAATTTGACATTTACAAGTAAATAACAAAAAATCGTGTTCTCCTTCCACCAGGCTCATACTAGCAATACTTAACTCATCCCTCCTGCGTGGTGCATCTTATCTCACCAACCTGCAATCCTCCCTCAAGACAAAAAAACTCCTTGCTATAACAAGGTATCAAAATTTGCGGCAGGTCACACAGCCATTTCTCACCATTGTAAATCTCCCAACTAAACTGGCTTGAGCTACCTAACCTCCTAACTAACCCAACTCATCCAAGCACACAAACTCCTTTACAAACCCCTCTTTGTCCTTGTCTAGCTACTACCTTTGAAATGCATGGAGCAGAACTAAGATCTCATTCCCAAAAACTAAATTGATAGACCAACACATCCAGCTGGGAATCGGCTAATGTCCTTCCCTTTTGCACACCTCTGGAATTCTCTGCCATCTCCTATTAGCATAACCAGCAGTCTCTCCTCATTTAAAATCTTGCTGCACTCACACCTGACTGCACAGTGGGTGTGCTCCTGTTCCCATCCCACCTAATCCTTTTAGTACCTCTTCCTACTCTCCTAGAACTAAATATGCCATCA